>NW_006800956.1:0-8932 GCF_000485575.1 Poecilia formosa | reverse complement strand
ATTCTTGTTTTAAATCTTTATGCTTTAATGATTTTTTTTCTTTTGAAGAATTAAATGGAAACCTTTTTCTACTTTGAACATTTTTTGTCTTCGTTTGAGTCTGGTCCCTCACACTGTACAATTTGATTAATTAATTTAACCTCAAAATTTTAAAAACAGAGAAACTAAGAAGCCCATTTAGTCTTTAAATGGTCTTAATAACAAACTCTAACATAAACAAAGAATAATTAATTGTACATAATAACCTGCTGAGCAGAGTTTTTGTATTTTGATATGCTTTCTGGTTTAAATTGCTCATTTGTTGTTACAGAGAATGTCTCCATCCATTGAAAATGTTTTTCTAGACCAAAGGCTGCCTTCCACTCTTGGCTCCAGCTATGAATTTCACGTCATGTCCTCAAACCATTTTGGATGTAATTTTGTTTGAACAATGCTGAAGAGAAAGTTCACCAGGAAGCCATTGGATATAAAAAAATTCAGCGACAAATAATTATTTCTCTTTCGTGAAATCTGTTGGGTTTAATCCAATTAATTCAGCTGTCACTGCTGGAACCAAGCATTCTCACAACCAACCAAGCCTGTCATTTTCCCAGGAATAGATCAGTAGCTAGAATTACAGCTTTTTGGAAGAGGGAGGAAATTATGCTCTGCACTCTGACAGAACATGTGGCTACATTTATAAATCGAAACATATGAAGTTTTAGGACATAATGAATCTCTAATGTCACACATGTCTGATTTGGATATTTGATGATCTTTACAGTATGCCATCTTATTATTTACAGATCTTAAAGAACTTAAAGTAAAACCCAACAGTTTGTGTCACTTGTTTTGTCAAACAGTGACTTCCAAGTCTTAGGATGCTGATGAACATGATCACTTCTCCATCAACTCTGCTAAAAAGCTGTTCATCTGTTTTGAACATTTAGTTTGCATCAAACTTTGTTTTTTTACTATTAAGAGTATTTCAAAATGTTTTCCGTTTGTGCACATTAATTATTGCTACACATATCTTGCCATACTTAGTTCATTAGTATTGCTTTAAAGATATTTCCTTATATGTTCATCCCTCTAGTTTCTTCAGTTATCCTTCAGTTATCCTCTTTTGTAATGATTAGTATTGATTTGTATTGATCTGTTCACCTTCTGTGTGTTTATTATCCTACCTCTTTGTTCCCTTATTTAGCTGTTCCCTACCCCTTGATTTTCCCGCCTGTATCCAGTATCATTCTCTTTCCTTCCTCAGTGGATTCTGTCGCTCTCTGGTTCTGGACTTGCTCTGTCCATGCCATGATCTGTTCTTCTATCTGGTACTAAACCTGTCTGCATTTTGGTCCAACCCCAAGCCCAGAATACATAGCAGTTTGAAAATTTTTCATAGTAGTACTAAAACTCCTGTTGTATTAATAACATTTCAATATATTACTAATTTAGCTTTATTTGTGAACACCTGTCTTTAAGGCAGGGACTAAAATTATAATTTACTGATGGACTGTAAATCACACACCGTAGAAAGATTATAATTCCAGATTAGGGGTGTCTCCAAAAGGTTTTCAGATGGGTCCCCGGATGGGTATCAGATGGTGGGTGGATGGGGGTCAGTTTGAGGCTGGATGGGGGCCTGGTGGGGTCAGCAATAATCTTGGGTTGGTACAATAAAATCAAAAGCTGTAGGAGCAAGGCAGTAGTTTTATTGTGCCGTTGAATAGAATGATTGGAAGTAATAGTAAGAGGAAAAACTATTCTACGAATGCAAATTACAGTACATAATTAGGTAGTTGTAGGTATGAACTGATGAAAAGTTTAATACGTTTTCTAGCCAATAACTCCATGTTCCCACAGAAATAATCTACAACTTCATCATTTTCAAAGACTTGAATATTGATTAATACAACTCGCATGATATTGGCCTATGAGTTTCATATAAAGTACCATACATTAATTTGTTAAATAACATTTTTGGGCTCCTGGCTTGCTGCCCCTGTAATCTGTGAAGTCTCACCCAGGGCACAAGAAATGACTGACAGGCACAAATCTGTGTATTCAGGTAAATAAAACTGTGTTTGGTTCGGGAAGTTCAAAGAATTTCCGAACACAAAAAGTGCATCCACCTACAGGAGGTGGCGGACATGCGGGGGTCACTGATCGGACCGGGGGTAAAGTCACTGCCTGTCCGACGGGGGGCGGCGTTGGACAGCCACCTTCTGCAAGCATCCCGGCGTGCAACCCCTTACCATCATCACACACCTCTCTTCTGAGATCAGCAAATTAGATTGCATGCAAATCTTGTGGATGTGTGTGTGTGTGTCTGTGTGCGTGTGTGTGTGGAGTGAGGGGGGTGAGCGGAAAGCAGAAGAGTGGGTACATTCCTGAAGAGAGAGAGAGAGAGAGAGAGAGAGAGATCGATCCCTGGCCCTTCCTCTTTCTCCCTCCTCTTCCTCTCTTCCTCCTGGACTACCAGCCGGCGGCGGCAGAGAGGGATTTTGAACCCGGCTGCAGATGCGACGAGCAGGGCTCCAAGGTGAAAGAGAAGCCGCTCAAACCGCTGGGAAGTAGCGGAGAGGACTCGGTGCAACATCTAGCAAAAGAAAACAGCCCAAGAAATACTTGTGGAGTTGTTGTCTGCATACACCGGGCGGCTCAGGGTTCAATTTAAGCAGAGAAAAGTAAACTTTTCTCCGGGTCCACCCGAGCGGCGGTCATGGCTTCGCAGCGGACACTCCGGGCCGGTCGGGCAGCGCTGCTCCTGGCGGGGCTGGTCCTGGCTCCCCTGTGGCCGCCCTGCGTCGCCAGTTGTCCGGAGAAAAACCTGGAGGACCGGGAGGAAGAAGCCAACGTGGTCCTGACCGGAACCGTGGACGAAATATTCAACATGGACCCTGTGCATAAGACCTATTACTGCAAGGTAAGTGTCTGATAGTGAGGTTCGGAAAGACGTTATCTTGTGAAGGGATCCGCAGTGGTGCATTCAGGCACCTGCTTAGAGGCTTTCTGGACTTTACAGAAGTCCCATGAAGGCCGCAGAGTTTCTGTCCCAACTCATTTGAAGCTTTCCTGAGAAACACCTTGTCCGCGGCTACCCGCACACTGGCAGAAAATCCACTTTGCCTTCAGGAATACATTCACTACATACGTTTCTTTACATTTCCACTCAGCATTTGCACAGCTAAGAAGCAGGCCTAACAGAGCATGCAATCATCCAGATTCAGAACACACTGCAGCAGGAAGCTCCATGCTTCCCGACGTGGTAACTCTCACTACCGCCATAATAACTGGAAATATGAAACCTGTCTCTTTCCTGTTGCCGCAGGGATAATGTTCTGAGTCTTGATTTACTCTGTGGTGGTGCTGACAAATCGCACCACAGACCAGATATCCGTGACTTCCAGCAGAAGCAGCAATGCCTTCAGGGAAGGAATGTGGTGAAAGTTCACTCCAAGTTCCCACAGAGACTCGCATTCAGGAGGAAAAGTTGCTTTGCAATGATTATGTTTACCGATGGAGCAAAGTCGATGTGTTTGAAAAACCTGAGTGACTTTGACAAAGCAGCGGCCAAATTGTGATGCATCTCCAAAATTGCAGTTCCTGCAGGGCGTTCCTGTTCTGCAGTGGTCAGTGTCTAGTAAAAGTGGTGAACAGGGAACAGGTTCATGGCTCACTGACGCACTTGGAGAGCGAAGGCTGGCCTCATGTGGTTAGATCCTACAGAGGAGTTACTGAAGGTCAGAATCCTGAAGATTCTGACCTTCTGGATCTGGTAGAAAAGGGTCACAACACACAGTGTGATGCTGTTGGGTTGGGGTCCATTTAGTGGGCATGTGACCCTCAGAACTGGACAAGCGTTAGAAGAAAGTGGTCTGGGCCGATGAATGCTGTTATCTTCTGCATCATGTTTAAAGTGGTGTGTTGCAGCCCTTGGGCTCAGATCACAGCAGGACGTTGGCAAGCCGGCCAAGGCGGTGTCATGGTCGGGCAATGTTCTGTAGGGAAACTTGGATCACCTAAGAGTATTTGTCGACCATACAAACAATGCACCTGGCTTCTTGGACAGAATGGTTTGAGGAGCTCAATGAGTTTGATGTGTTGCCTTTTCCTTGAAGTAGCCCAGATCCCAATCCAGCCATCTATTAGACAACCAATCTGACTGAAGGAACCCAAACTTGACTGGACTTTATGTTACTGGTTCCAGATATCACAGCATATCATTGAAACTTTAATGGAGTCCAAACCTCACCAGGTCTTGGCTGTTTTGGCAGTAAAACTAAAGCCAAAATGTTTAGATCATTATAATGATCTAAACAGATCATTATAATGTTCTGCCTGATCAGCATGAGATTCACCCAATACCAGGACCTGAAGCTTTGCTGGTTCTGCTTTATTTCTGGTCCGTCTGTCAGAGTAAGTTCTGCAAAATGAGGGCCATGCAATTTGTAGAAGACATGCAACATTTCAGATTTAATTACAATAATGATAATAAGCTCGTATTGCTTTTATATTTGTCTTCCATCATTGTGACTTTCCCACAGCATTATTTCACATATTGATATGACAAATAGGACAAAGATTTTATGTATATTGGAGTGATAGCAAACAACTACTGCAGCGTCAAAAGCAGAAATTGCTTTAAAGTTATTTGACTCTGTAAAAATCTAAACTTTTAGCCAGGATCTACAGCCTTCCTCCCCCCCATCCTGTGTCTTCTTTCCTTTGCTTGTTCATTGTGCAACTAACTTTTGCACCATATCTGACTCGTGGTGGGCCAGTCTAAAATCTGTGAAAAATAAACAAGTTGTGTTTGGTCAGCTCGTTCGCTCCTCACTTTTTTTCTTCCCAGTTTCCCTTCCATCCGACCAGTGAATGGGGCAGATTAGAGGCATAGCAGCTTATCCAATAACAGAAACCCTCTTCCAAATGCTGAAATGAGAAAATATAGCTAATATGTACCACAAAATCTTCCTGTGAGTCAGAATAAAACATCAATTTGCTTTCTGAGATAGACAGTCTGGATCTTGATGAGATTCTGTCACTGAAGAGACACAAGAAAAAGCCCTACTTTTTTTTTTTTGAGGTTAAAGTTTGATAATGACAAATATCAAACCTGCTGCTTTGTGTTTAAATACCCCAGTTAAAACAAGTGTGATATTAAAAAAACTTCCTTTAGCTAGTTTGAAAGCTTTTAAAGGTTAAAAAGCTTCCAATATATTTATATAGTATATATGTATATCAGAACCAGTGATATATAGCCATCACTGGTTCTCAACTCATTTGAGTATTGGAACCAGTGATAGTGATTTGAATTTGTGACTGTATCGTTCATCATACACTCTAGTCACAGAGTGGAGAATAGGAACATTAACAGGTTTAAACCTCTGTTATGTTTTTTAAAGCGATTTTATTTTAACATGAATTGATAAAATATTTTTGTTGCATCTGAAGGAGCTTAAGGGATTTGTGCCAACACTGTTTTTTTCTATATTAGACAAATATCCCCTGTATTTGTTATTTGTCAAGAACAGGTGGAACAACTGCAAAACAATTCTGTACTTGTAGTTCAACATGGTGGTGGCATGATCATGCTCTAAGTTTCTTTTTCTTCAGATGGAAGTAGTTGCGAGAGTCCTTACCAACAGTCCTCATGTCTTCAAGAAGCAAAAGGATAATTTTAATTTTGTAATAACCCATTGTAATTAAAGCACCCCTGAAGATGTAGAATGGACAAGAGATGTCCTTAATGTTGGTAGATTTTGATAACTTTGCAAGACTAATATTTTTAAGTAAAGATGTGGGATGCTTACAGGCAAACCAAAGAACATCTTCCAGCTTTGCTGGAAGATGTTCCAGCAAAGCACTAGCTTGAGGTGTGAACACCTAAGCGAAAGGTTGTAGTAGATTTTTAAAAATTTTCTATTGTAATATTGAGTAAAACAAATGCCATTCTCGGTTTCCTTCCCTCCATTTCTAAAGGTCAGAGTGTGGCGCTACTTAAAAGGAAAGTCCAGCATCAACCGGGTGATCCTGCTGGACGGAGGCAACAAGGTGACGATCGGCGGGTTTGGCAATCCTCGCATCTGTGACAACCAGGTGGCCACAGGCGACACCCGCATATTTTTTCTCAACCTCGCCCCGGAGTCAGTGGGGCTGGACCACAAGAACGAACTGATGCTAAACTCTAGCCTGATGAGGATTACTCTTCGCAACCTGGAGGAAGTGGAACACTGTGTTGAAGGTGAGGAACCGGTACATCCAACCTGGAAAGTTTTAGCTTCCTGTAGATGTTGGGGTACATCTCCAGAGCATTGCGTATGTGCTGGCTTACAATGTGCCAAAGCATCCTGTTTTCCAAAGACAGACAGGATTTCATTTGCATGTGGCTGCTACAATGACACAGCCTCAGGCTTATGGTGGTAAAGTTTCCCTAAACCTCATGAAACAAGACCAGCTGTGTCATTTTAGAGGCTTTGTTTCTGTGGTGTGGTGCCAACCTGTCAATGAAGCCTTGAGGAAGGTTGACTGATAAACAATTTGTAGGATCATGGGTTCATCGGTTTCAACCCTTGCTGTTTTATTAAGTCTGAACTCCTTTACTTTTACAAACACACACAAAGGATTTTAGGAACTTCAGGTTCATGCATAGTTTCTTTCCAAGCTTCTTTATTTTAACTTCACTGCAAAACACTTCATAAAAAGGACAAGGAATCAAAAGAAAGCCCTAAATTGGTGGCTAAATGACGACCACATATGACTGTGGTGTTTTTGGAGGGTATTTACTACATTGCTTTTAGCAGGACATAAGTTAATTAGCAACTGTTACAGTGTGATCTCCTCTTTTTGGTTCAGAATTAATTTGTCAGGATCTTATAAGAAAAACCGTGCAGCTGGAACTAATAAATCTGAGCACAGACTGAAAGTACCAGACTTTAGTGGGAAGTGACCCCATACCGGTGAGCAGTGAACCTGCTGCTGTCTCACTGGTTTCTGCTGCTGGACAAGCTTCACAGTGGTTCAGAGTTTGAATGTAAGTTGCCAATCGGCATAAAGGGAGTGGGTTAGAGGGGAGTCGAGGGGGGGAGGTGACGCAGAGCATGAATCACCTCCCATCTCTGGCTCAATGTTCCAATGGATGGAACTTGTTTGCAGTGTTAAGTTGCACTTGGCACACACATAAAACTTTCTACTGTTGGTCTGCTTGGTCTTTCCACTCCTCTTTTCTTCTTTTTCTTCTCAGACTCCTGGAGAGGAAAGAAAACTGTGTAGAATGTGCTGTTTCTGTTTTAAGTGTTCCACAAGTGTTTGGTTTGCATAACCTGATTTGGTCATATTGTCTTGCAGTTGAAGGATTACTGTCAGATGAATAATTTAAAAAGTGATCAAACTGTTCTTGAGTTTAAACTTGCCAGTGTGTGAAAAGATCAAAACTTTTCCGTGGAGTTCCTCATATCTAACCTCTCATCTCTGTTCCCTTTATAACTTCTCCATTCTGTTGTTTTTTGGAATGAAACTGGCCCGATAATTAACTCAAATGCCTTCATCCAGAAGAGAATGAGCTCTGAGGCTTGTTCAAGTGAAGAGTTTTAATTAAGGGAGTCAAGTGAGATCTCATCCATTCCATGCATTTACTAACCCCAGAGACTGTGGGAAGTGTGCGCAGCGGGACAAGACTCTACCTGCCGCAGTGCTCATTGCTACCCTCCTCTGCTTCTCCCCTCATTCTTGACATTTTCGATAGCTAGGATAGACTCAGGAATGCCTGGCAGAGTATAGGTGGGGAGGTGCATTGTCTGAGGTGGAAGAAAAAAAGGCTTTGTGAGTGCGTCTTTGCTACTGAAAGCCTTGAGTAGGGGGCAGTTGCATGGAAGAAAACAAGACGAGTGATGTAAGGTAAAAAAAAAAGGAAAACAAGGGATTTTTGTTTGTACATGCGAACTCATGGAGAATGAGGAGGGATGTTTGTTTTGGAGGGGCATATTTGTTAGTTTGGACCAGGGGTGCATGACGATGATTGCCTTCAGGGATCATATTTTAGATTTGTTTATATATATATATATATATATATATATATACACACACACACCTAGCTTTCTGGTCACTCAGTGTGTATATGTGGTATCTGCTGGGCACCAATTTCAACTCCATAAACTAGAGTTTACAAGATTCATTGCTCACTTGGCTGCATGTGTTATAATGCAGAGCAGTCATTAGGAAGTGGAGAACTCCTCTCCTGCCCTCCCTTCCCATTTGACTCAGCAGTAACAGCACTGAATGCCAATATCTTTTCACAGGCGAGATGCTAACAAGAGCATTGTTAGCTGTAATTCTGTAGTAGATGAGGATGTTAGGAAAACAGGTCAAACCCAATCTTCTATTTTTTTTGCTTTTTTTCTTTCAGGCTAAAATCATAAGTAGGAGCTAAGGTTAGAAAAGATACGGTTTAAGAACTGGTGTAAAGACATTACTTCCACATATGAAGAATTATTCACGCTTAATTTGACTATTTTTACCATGTGGGAACCATTCAGAGACATAATTTTACTGAGAATTTTTGTATGCAAACATTAGCACTGCAGCACAGCTAGTTACTATAAGATGATAGTAAAATAATAACTACAAATTCACATTAGGTGGTTGCTTCAAAAATTGAAGGAACATTTAAGTGTAATTTACAGATTTTGGCTCATTTGTGATGGTGAATGAGAATTAGTAGTGATTGTTTCTGTGCATTATAACGTCAGTACTGTAGCACAGCTATCTCCACTGTTATTTAGCAGTTCCACATTGCCATAGTTATTGTAAGATCACTTGTGCCAATTTTTAGATTTTTGTTGTCTGACAGTTTTAGGGAGATAATTATGCTACTGGGTGTGTTTCTGGACAAGTTAGCGTTAGGACTGCAATTTATGAGCTGCTGCAGGAAGTTAGTAAGTTAGGAGATTTA
>NW_006800955.1:29233-41501 GCF_000485575.1 Poecilia formosa | reverse complement strand
CCCTGATGTCCTCTGAACGCCCCCTGCTGTCCTCTGAACGCCCCCTGCTGACCTCTGAACGCCCCTCGGGGGCGGTACCGCCCACGTTAAGAACCGCTGAGCTAAACAGTTTGACCAACGCCATGAATGATAAAAGTTCATTTTCTGTCCAGTGAAACTCAGGGATTATTTCATAGATTCTTTAATGCGTTTTCATTTCAGCTCTACTATAGAAATTACACATAGATAGAAATGTCTACAGCCGGCCTCAGGTTCTGAACAGCTAACTGCAGGCGGACCGGACCGGGAGCCCAAAAACCTGCCTGTTTTTAAATCCAAAACTAACAGATTCAGTTCAGCAGACAAATCTGAACATGAGCAGTTCTGGTTCTGGTTCTGATGCTGGTTCTGGTTCTGTCTCTGCAGTTTAACAAGGCTGGGTCGTTCGAGACGGTCTGGCAGGTCAAGTTCTACAACTACTACAAGCGGGAGCACTGCCAGTTCGGCAACAAGTTCAGCAACATCGAGTACGAGTGCAAACCCAACGAGACCCGGACCCTGATGTGGATCAACAAGGAGGCCTTCAACTGAACCAGAACCGCTCCCCGTTCCTCTGCCCCTCCAGAACCAGGCTGGTCTTCAGCTGAACACAACCAGTTCTGACCCAGTCTGAACTGGAGCAGAACCGGTCTGCATCTGTTCACTAAAGACCAGAATGAAGAACGGTTCTGTTTAAAGGTTCTGATCCGGTCCTTCATGGTCTACTTCAATGCAGCCAAATTAAACTGGTCAAACTGGTCCGGTTCTCCTGATCCGGTCCATCCCAGCCCCATCAGAACCACCGGGACGTCTGAGCCGGATTGGGCTCATGTTGGATTTTTCTGGCTGCTTGGAAGGAAAACCTGGGCCGGATCAGAACTTCAGACCAGGACTGGATCTGTTTGAGTGTTCTGATTGTTTTCTGTCTATTTTTGTTTCATTGAAAAACTTTGAGTTCAGTCACAGAATCATGAAACCCGACGAGCTTTCACGTTGACTCTTGGACTTGTCTGGGACTACTTTCAGCAGTGGATGAATCCATCAATCTGTCTTCTGCTGTGAGGAGGACTTCTTCTTCTGTGGTTTTCTCCTCATACAGTGCTTCTCTCTGCTGCAGCCGCCGATTTCAAAGATTCATTTTGCCAAATCTAATGTGTTGCTTCTTGTTTTGTATTCAGCCGTAGCGTAGCTGTGAATAAAGCCGTGTTCTGGAGTTCCTGTGGGCCTCATCACTTACCGAACCGGATCTGGTCTGGTCCGGTCCAGATCGGAGCTGACGGATCAGACAGGAAGTCAGAACCAGTCAGCTCCTCTTTATGTTGATAAAAACTGATTTACTTAGAGTCTAAGCTCAATTCATTGGAACGGGTCAGTACCAGAACCAGACCCAACTGTGGCCATGCCTCTTTATTTTAAGGATTATTTAGTTAAAAAAAAAAAAAAAAAAAAACATGAATATTTTCATACGCTGTCAACATGTTAACATGTTGTTGATAATATGTTGTTAACACGCCAACAATGTGTAAACATCTTGTTGTTTACCTGTTAAAAGTCCCGTATTTTTGATCTGGATGGCCTTCCATACACACCAAACAGCAGCAACGGAAAACAACAACAGAGGGAGATGAGATGGAAACACCGTCACTAGAGGTTTGCTGTGGACTCTGTTCTGGACACAAAGATCTTACCTCACCGTCAGATTTAAAGGAATGTGTTGAGTCTAGCAACGGTTCCTTTCTGGAAGAAAGAACGAACAGTTCCCCACAGGGGCGGGGCCAGAAAATGTTCCGTGGGGCGGGGCCATGCGGCGATC
Source organism: Poecilia formosa (assembly GCF_000485575.1). Taxonomy (NCBI): domain Eukaryota; kingdom Metazoa; phylum Chordata; class Actinopteri; order Cyprinodontiformes; family Poeciliidae; genus Poecilia; species Poecilia formosa. Next base: position 39,670 of record NW_006800955.1, on the reverse strand, counting down.
GGAGCACAACATGCATATTTTCAAAATGATTCACTGAAAACCGTTAATTTTTTCCTAGAAGTGAATAAATGTATCTGTATTTATAAATATATGCTTTCACTGCTGCCACCAACTGTTCTGGAGGGGAACTGCTGGTTCTGAAGGCGAGCTCTGAATTTGAGTCGCCTCGTCATGGGAACGGCAGGGAAGGAATCCTGGCCAATCCCCATTGGCTCTCCAGAATGTCCTGCAGTAGAGGGGAGTGCAGGTTATTTATAAATATTAATATTTATTGTCAGACTTCATTGTTGCAGATCAAGATTCCAGAGAATCACAGGAAGAGGAGTCTGGAGTTTTAATCTGAATCTTTATGGAGTTGTGAGTTCTTCTGCTATGATTCATCAGGATAATCTGCTTTATGATGATCAGCTGGCGATTAGCGTCACATGACCCGGTGCTGGCTCAGACCCGGCAGGACCGACATGGAGAGCGGCCAGAAGAACGCAGGTGAGTCTGCAGGAAACAGGGGAGGCAGCCAATCAGAGCGCAGCAGGAAACCGTTTGTGTGTGATTTCAGAGGAGGGGGGGGAGATCAGGAGGCTGGGGAAGAGGTTCCGGAAACTGGACCTAGATGGATCCGGATCCCTACGCGTGGACGATTTCATGTCTCTGCCAGAACTCCAGCAGAACCCGCTGGTCCGGAGAATCATCGACATCTTCGACACGGACGGGAACGGGGAGATCGACTTCATCGGTACGAACAGTTCAGTCACGTATGAACAGTTCCAGGGGCGGAGCTGGAGAAAATGGGCCCCAGTAAATCATACAGGAGGCTGGCCCAGTCATTGTTTCACTCATGGTTTTGCCAATATTTTCTCCAAGTGTTTTCTGGGTAAAACACACTAACCAATACTTTCCTTATGTCCGTCCGTCCATCCCTCCCTCCCTCCAACGTAGAAGGTACACACACATACAGGGGCCCGGTCATTAGCCCCGCCCCCGGCCCGACGCTGACTTGTTCCGCCACTGAACAGTTCAGTCCTGTATGAACAGTTCAGTCCTGTATGAACAGTTCAGTCCTGTATGAACTTTGTCTTCATCATGATGTTATAATTTAAATCTGAATTTCTTTACTGCTTTGAACAGATCAGAGGTTTTGAATGCGAGTTTAGAATATAATTTCCAACATTATTAAAACTTTTGCAGTTCAGAGGGACGAGGATCAGATTTAGTTCAGGTCAGGAACGGAGCGGAGTCAGTCCGGCTCTCTGAGCGGCAACATGAACAGCTTTTAATTCTTTATGCAAAGCATTTTTTCTAAAGGGGGAAATATTCTGATCACTTTCTGATAACTTAATAAATGTTGAGTTCTGATGCCAGCCGGTCCGGTTCAGGTTCCTGACTTTCAGATGGGAGGTCAAAGGTCATCTGGCGGTTCTGGATCTGAGGAGGAAATGTTCAGACTTTAGAGATTTGTACTGACCAATTATTGATCAATTATCTGCGGTTGAACCTGCTGTGCTCCGGTGATCAGGTCCGGTTCTGGTCCCAGCCCAACGGTCACAGCAGATTGATTATTGATCATCAGGAGCATATTTGACCCCGGTTTGACCCCGCTGTCCTCTGCCCCTCAGAGTTCATCAGAGGAGTGTCTCAGTTCAGCATCAGAGGGAACCAGCAGCAGAAGCTAAACTGTGAGTCCAGATCCATCTCTGCTCCGGTCCGGTTCTGTCTGACCCGCTCTGCTTGTGTCCGGGTCCAGTTGCCTTCCGGGTCTACGACGTGGACAAGGACGGCTTCATCTCCAACGGCGAGCTGTTCCAGGTGCTGAAGGCCATGGTGGGCTCCAACCTGCAGGACGCCGCGCTGCAGCAGGCCGTCGATAAAACCATCCTCAGCGCCGACCGTGACGGAGACGGACGGATCTCCTTCCACGAGTTCTGCACAGTGAGCGGGTCCGCTCCAGAACCGGCCGCTTCTGCAGAACCAACTGTCCTCTGACCTCACTTCCTGTTCCTCTGCAGATTGTGGGTGAGCTGGACTTCACCAAGAAGATGGTGGTGGACGTCTGATTGGACCAGAACCGTCAGCAGAACCAGGTCAGACGGGAGGTTGTGGATCTGGTGGTGTCTCATCAGCATGGACACACCCAGCTGGGACCGCTGGTCCAGAAGGTTCTGGTCCTCAATAAAACCCATCAAACCTGAAATAAAACTTCTAAATGATCTTACTTTGACTAGACTTCAGATGTTGTTTATTGATGGATAAAGGTCTCCTGTGATTGGCTGATGAGCGCCACAGCTGAATCATTAATATTAGTAATGTCTACATCTGAATATTAATCACGTGGAGAAACTTTTTCACTTGTGATTTTAAAGTAATTTATTTAATGGAAAAACACAAATTGCAAATTTGTAATAGAAATATTTTCACCATTTTAAACTTATTTCAGTAACAAAGCTAAATACGGTTAGCCGTTTAAGCTTGCTATCTTCCTTAGCTGGGCAAGCTCTTAGCTTTCTAACTAAATATGTTGATGAGATTTTAATATTTGGTTAATTAAATATTTAGTTAGTGACTTGCCTTGCCAACTAGTTTGAAATTGTGACATTTATAAATGAACTGCATGCTGAAAAATGATTCAGCATTTTGTTTTCTCTATGGCTGCTAAACAATCCAAATTATTGCCGTTAGTTTTTGACTTTGTCTTCAGTTTGGAGACAGGAAGCTGCAGGAACTCATCACTTCCTCTCACCTGGAGATGATTCATCAGGTCACTGCAGCTCAGGTAAAGTCCTTTTTAATAAGGTGCAAATCAGTGACGGTAACTGAGGCCTTCTTAAAGGGACAGTACAACAGGAAGGACGTCCAGAAACCTGCTGCTCAGTGAGCCTCAGCAGCTCATGATGACATCACAGAAGGTAGATTGATTTCAGTCCGGCAGAAATCATCAGCTTTAGGGATAAAACATAAATGCTGAGGATGAAATAAACTGTTGACGTTTCTGAAACTTGAAAAACGTTTTTAAGGAATTTCCATAATTTCCATTTCAGAACCAAAACAAACAGAACCGACAGAAAAAGGGTTCAAAGTCCTACTGCGGCTTGTCCTGCGGTTCCTGAACGCATCATCACCGTTTTAAACCCACAGCGTTATAAACTGGTGCTGGGTCAGTCTGGGTCAGCCGGTTCCGGTCAGGGTCAGCCGGTTCCGGTCAGGGTCAGCCGGTTCCGGTCAGGGTCAGCCGCCGCCGCCGCCTCTCCAGCGCCTGCTGCTTCTTTAGCTCTATTTCAGCGGCCGAGCATTTCCCTGCAGCGAAAGGAAATGACATCATCAACTCCACACGTGATGAAACAGCAAAACCTTATTGGCTGTTTCCAATGGAACAGCAGGTTGGGCGGGTAAACTGATGACGGGGGTCTCACCTTTCCCCGTTGCCATGGTTACCAGGTCCCCGGGCCTCCTGAAGGTGAAGTACTGGGAGTCTTTTTGTCGCGGCGCCGCAGACGGTTCTGACCCGGTTCGGTTCCTGAACACGGCACTGACAGCAGGCGGAGGCAGCTGGAAGCCGATTGGCTGCTTCACCGGAGCGGTGGCCAATGAGCAGCCAGCTGGTCCGGCCGGGTCCGGTCGGATCCGGTTCTCAGAGGTTCTGTGGGTCAGCTGCAGGGCCGCTCTCTGATCGGACGCGGTCCGGTCCATTTTTACCTGGATCCGGTTCTCCAGGTCTTCACACATCTCACACAGGAGGTCATCAGCCGGGCCGTCCCAGACCGGTTCCGACCGGAACAGAGAGTCCAGATCGCCCAGGACGTCCAGCCCGACAGAACCGGGCTGGATGTCAGAAATGGGCCGGCTCGTTGGGTTGCTCCAGAACCACTGGGATTCTGGTTCCAAGCTGCACATCTGACCCGGTTCTGGAGCTCTGGAGACAGAGGAGTACGGGTTCTGTTCTGGTCTCGTTTGGACCCACTTCCCGGAACCAGAACTCCAGTCAGGGTTCCAGGCTGGACCCAGGTTCTCTTTCTCAGTTCTGGTTCCGACTGACGGAGCAACCCAATTCTGACCAGAACCAGCCGTGTTCTGGGTGGAGCAGAGCTTCGGAACCAGGAAGTGGTCTGGGTTCTGGGTCATCTCCAGAACCAGCGAGTCGTTAAGCAGGTCGTCGTTCTCCCAGTCGTCCTCTAACTGGTTCTGAACCGAACCGGGTCCACTGCACGTCCTGGAGCCGGCTGGACCAGAACCACACAGGGACGCTGAACCGGGTCGGTTCTGAGTTGGACCTCGACTCAGGGTTCTGCTCGGCATCTGGGTCGGACCATCAAACAGGAAGTCCAGGTCGTCCTGCAGGAAGTCTGGGTCAGGCCGTGGTTCCAGTCCAAAAGAACCTGGTCCCTGATCTTCCTCGGTCAGAACCTCCTCCAGGTTCTGGTTCTGGAACAGGTTCTGGTCCAGCTGCCTGGCGAGTCGCAGCAGGTTCTCCACTCTGGTCGCTCTGCAGGAAACAGAACCAAAGTTAAATTCTGGTTCTGGAGCCGTTCCATCCTGCCACGCCGACCAGAACCGGGCCGCTTGGTTCTGGATCTCAGCTTCTGCCAGAACTAATCTTCAGAACTCCTCTGCTCAGAACCGTTCTGATGGATCCAGAACCTGTCCATCAGAACCCACCTGGGAGAGCGCCTCTTGGCCCGCGGGCCCTGAGGGTCCGGGGTGCAGGAAATGGCGGCGCTGTCTCCGATCCACTGCTGCAGTGCCGGTTCTGTGATCCGCGGCCGGCCGTGCTGCAGACACAATCAGAACATTAGCCGGGGTTCTGGTCCGGCCCGGTTTCACCGGACCCAACCAGACGCTGCTGACCTTTGGAGCGATTCTGCTGACGATCTCTGAGATGTTCACGGCGCCTCCAGCGGCGGCCTTTTTTCCTCTTGTTCCTGAACGCAACACAACGTAATGTCACGGAACCGGAGCAGGAAGCGGAGAACCTGGAGGTTCTCCCAGAACTTTACCGGATCGGCGGGGCGACGGGGACGCGGCGTCCCAGACGATGTCCTGCTGGAGATCCGGATCGTTGTGCGGGGAGTCCGGGCCCGGAACCGGAACCGAACTGGGTTTGGTTCTGGAGATTCTGTTGGGAGTCTTGAACTCTATGAAGATGAAACTGTTAGAATCTGGTCCAGAACATTTTCACGAACAGAACCAGAAGTGAGCAGAACTCTTATAGTGGATCAAACATCCCGATTACAGGTTTCACCTTCACGTTTTCATTAAATTGAACCGAACCGAACCTTGACTGTCTGGGTTCTGACAGACAAACTGAAACATTTCGAGATATTTAAATTGGATTTGACAAATCAGAAATCTGTTCGGTGCCGAATAGAAGTCTGAACAGAACTCTTTTGAAAGATCCTTGTTTCTAGATCGGAACCGGCTCACCAGCAGATAAATCTGGAGAAAACCTAAAACCAACAGATTTCTGAATAGAATCAGGCGGACAGCCTGAAACGGGACCCGAACAGAACCTGTCGGTTCAGACCTGGTTCTCTCCGGTTCCGAGTGGATTCCAGGACCACCGCCGCTCCCGTCTGGCTCTGTCTGAGGCTGCGGCTCAGGCGGTTCCTCCTTGGAGGTCCGGCCGCCGTCAGCGGCTCGTCTGCAGCCGGAAGCTCCAGCCGCCTTCGGCCACCGTTCATGGCGGACTGCGGATAAAACTCAAACTGACATCAGTTCAAAATTATTTGGAGAATTTGAACCTCGCGCCATGTTGTCTCTTTCCCAGAGTTCCTTTCGGCAGTGCGTTCAAGAGCATCAAACTAAGCGGGAAATGCATATTCCGAGTTTTTCATTCGGAGTCAATGAAACTAAATTTGAATTTTTTTTACTTTTATGTTTATATCGAACCTTTTAACAGAACAGTTATAAAACACAAACTTTACCTCAACAATCAACAGCAATATTAATGACGTAGGCCAAAAAAGGCAGCTGAAGTTCTCCTTGAACATGTCAGGTGGAAAGACTTTCCTGTAATATTTCGCCTTCTAGTTTTACTCTGGCTGGTTTAGTTCAGTCTTCATACCTGAGTCAGGTAACCCGAGGCTCAGGACTGCATGTTGTGTAAATATTTGTTTCCAGCAGGTGAACAATGTAACGCCAGTTTTTTCTGTCTTCTGATGTTGATATAATCTGATCCAAAATGTTCGTAAAATAATTTAATCTGGGCAGAATGTTGACAAAAAAAGTAATTACATTCTGACCAAACATCCCGACTTCATCATGGTATAATCACAATAATATTGTGGCATTTTGTTCTGAATTTAGTTAATTTAATTTACCGTAAATCCCGGACTACAGAGCGCACCTGATTATAAAACGCACGCTCTAATTTCAAAAAGAAAATTAATTTTGATTTTTTATAAGCCACACCAGATTTTAAGCCGCAGATTTCTCTACTGCTCCAGGTTTTCCACAGCGATGCAGCAGCAGCAGAGGGGCGGACAGCCGCCATCTGAGTCATAACAGGTCAATTAAATATCACATTTATTATGGTTGAAAAAGAAAAAGGTGCCAAGTTTAGATTTAACTGAACTGATTACGGTAGTTTCTGAACGGAAACTGTAACAGTAAAAGTGCTGATCCTTCATGTTGCTACCAGCATGAGCTAAATGAAAATGGCCGCTTTCTTCTTCTTCTTCTTTAGATTTCAACAGCAGCTTGCATCCATTATTGTTGCACTACTGCCATCTACTGGATCCTAATATCTATACCTCAAATTCTCATAATGTTCCCAGTATTATTTAAAAGAAAGAAAAATCTTCTTTTTCTCCTCAGTGCTATGTACAGATTAACAACATTCTCAAATTTCAATTCCCTATTAAAACCTAATTACGCGCTTTCTTCTTTTATTTCCAATTTTGACTTCCAATGATTCACTTCCTGCTAAAGAGCCCCCTGGTGGTTGAAGAAAAATCCACATATAAGCCACATGGTTCAAAGCTTAGGAAGAAAGTAGCGGCTTATAGTCGGGAAAATACGGTAGTTTATTTTTTTTCCTATTTCTGGTACTTAGTTTCATTCTTGTCCATTTCTGCCACGAATAAAACAATAAAAGCCCAACCAAAAGGAGGAGCTTAGCGCTGTCAATCAACTCATGTACTCACTGCTAAATGTGTTAATGGTGGACAAACAACTTATTGCTACAGAAAAGCCGTTTATCTGCCGTCACTGGTGGCAATGCTAATTAGCATTAGCATTCATGGCAAGTTATGCTAATGCACTGATTGATGCTTAGTGCTGTCAACCAGTTGTTGATTGACAGCACTAAGACCCGCCTCCTGACTCTGATTGGTTGTTTCTGACTGATGTTTTTATATTAAACCTGATATATTATGTTAAATATGTAAAAATATTTTTTAAAATAAATGTAAAACTCTAAATTATGACTTTCTGTTGTGCTTTTATTTATGTATTTTTCATGGCGGAAGTGGGCTTCCATCAGGACCCAGTACTGGTAACATCCTGTTATACTAGAACTGAGTCCAGCTCAGAACCAGAACCAGAACTATTGAGACAGAGCAGCCCATTATCATTACTATTATTAATTATTATTATTATTAATTATTATGTTGTTGTTGTTGTTGTTGTTGTTGTGGTGAAGACACGTGATCCTTGCGGTCCTTCGGGTCTGACGTCACCTTCCCTCCCTCAGTCCATCATGGAGTGAGGAGGAGGAGGAGGAGATGGGGATCGTGCGGTGCCTTCCTCCCCGACACCAGAACCTCCTGCTCGGTCTCAGCGTTCCCGGCCCGGTCCGGAGGAGGCGGCGGGGCTGAAGGAGGAGGACGATCCGATGGGAGGAGGAGGAAGAGGCGTCAGAACCGCATCCACCGCCGCCGCCGCTGTGGAACCATGAAGACGCCGCACCGCGCGGCGGCCGCGGCAGCTCGACCAAAGCGGAGCTGAACCGGAGAAGATGAACGAGGAGCCGAGGCCCGACGAGTGAGTTCCGGTTCTGTTCGTGGTTCTGGTGCGGTATCGGTCTGAGCTCCACTGATGAAGAGGATGAGCAGGGCCTCCTCTTCATCACCGAGGCAAGAGGTTCGGGGGATGAGGGTGACCCGGTTCGGTTCTGAAGCTCAGGTTCCTGAAATGCTGCATGTTGTGAGTCATCGTCAGAGATCAGCTGCCGGTTCTGGTTCCTTGTGGACCTCAGCTGCTCCAGGAGGTTTCCCAACAGGAGAACCGGAGCTTTCAGAACACTGGAGGTTCTGGCCAGCCGGGCCGGTCGGTCCACAGAACCAGCAGCAGAAAGCCTGGAGAGGTTCTGATCAGAGCGGGTTCTGTGACGTGGTTCTGTTCTCGGCGTAGAGGTTCTGACAGGACAGGTTTGTTCATTAAATATGGACCAACGTGGGCCCGGTTCTGTTTCCAGAACCTGACAGAATTAAAACCCAGGACGTTTCCAGGTCCAATGCTTGGTTCTGTAGAACCAGCCTGTGTGAGAGATCCGGATGGATGGAGGTTCAGATGGAGTTGGGCTGATGATCCGGTTCTGGTTCTGGTTCTGGTTCGCTCCTCCTCTCTCAGCTGGATCTCAGGAACTTGCTGTTGGGTTGATCCAACAAGGCGAACCCGTCCTGGTCTTCTGGTTCTGTTTGGTTCTGTTTTGGTAAAGGCAGTTTCCACCCTGTGTGTTCTGATGACCTTTGACCTGTGTTGCAGTGACAGCTACATCGTGCGGGTCACGGCGGTGGTGATGACCCGGGACGAGTCCAGCGGCGGCTGGCTGGCGCTGGACGGCTGCCTGAGCCGGGTCGGGGTCTGCCGGCTGCGGCTCGACGGGCTGCAGGGCCGGAACAGCTTCCTGATCCACGGGGAGCGCCTCAAGGACCGGCAGGTGGGCTCGGTCGGTACCGGTTCTGCAGGGCTGGTACTGGTCCAGAACACCAGGCTTAAAAACAATCAGCAGAGTGTTGAGATCAGAACTTTGTCCCATAAAACTGCAACAAATTGAAAATGTTCCGTCAGCGTGGAGCAGAAGATCCAAAACCCCAGAAAGTCAGAACCGTCTGATCCAGTTTGGGTTTTTCAGTCGGAGCAGAAAAACTGCAGGTTCATGTTTCACTGTCATATTTCAGCGACTTATTGATTCTTTTATTCAGCAAGTTAAAACTGAAGTTCGCTTCAAACTACATAATAAATACTGGCAGCATTAGTTATTCAGACGGAAATAATGTCAGAAACAAACTTTATTTAATTCTGTTTGGTTCTGTTTTCTGGTCCAACTGTCTCTCTGGACTCCAGGTGATCCTGGAGTGTTTCTTAAGGAAAGACCTGGTCTACACAAAGGCCACGCCCACCTTCCACCACTGGCAGCTGGACAGCAGGAAGTGCGGCCTGACCTTCCAGTGTTCGTCCGACGCCCGCGCCTTCGACCGCGGCGTGAGGCGAGCGCTGGAGGACCTGGCAGAAGGTACGGGGGACACCGCCTGCAGAGGGGACGACCGTCCGACAGGGGACACCGGGGAACATGAAAGGGGACATTAGAGGGGACATCTGAGGACATTAGAGGGGACATTAGAGGGGACATCCTGCTCTGGGTTACTGAAGCTGACCCAACACTGATCTGTGGGACCCAACGCTGATCTGTGGGTCCCAACGCTGATCTGTGGGTCCCAGCTGTGTTCCTGCTACCAGCAGGGGGCCCTTTGATCCTGATCCCACTGGAAGTCGGTGGTTTGGGCCTCTAGTTGGGACGGGAGGAGGTCCTGCTAGAACCAGAACCTGCAGGAAGGAGGATATGTCCCTTTTGGCTGGGAACGCCTTTGGACCCCTCAGACATGTTGGATTTCCCTCCTGTTACCATGGTAACCTGATCTCTGATAAGGAGTAGACAATGGAGGGATAGATGGAGGTTCATCTCTGAGGACAACTGAAGACTGACCTGGAGAAAGATCCGTGTCAGAAGAGAGCAGAAGCCTGAAGTGAGGCCAAACTTCCTGCTCCGTCCTGAACCGGGCCCTCGGCGGTTCCTGTAGCGGTCCAGAGGGAGGAAAGCCCTGAATCGCTGATCCCTGATCTGCTCTCTGCTCCACAGGTTCCACCACGTCTTCATCAACGCTGCAGAACGAAGCCGAGCTCGGGGACGACGACGTCTTCACGGTGAGGAGCTGTTCTGATGAAGTGTGAATATTTAAGTTTGATGACGTTCCATCAGAAAAACCGTCTGGAGGTGTGAAGATCCAGCAGCTTACAGCATTAAAGTCTTGTAGAAACGGAGAAAAATAATAACTGAGAAAAAATATCAGATCAGAAAAAGAAAAGATTTCAGGTCTGCTGCTTCCTGTTTGAGTCCAGCAAGATTTCTGCATAGATCCATTATAGATCTGTAATAGATCCATCATAGACCTGTTATAGATCCGTCATAGATCTGTAATAGATCCATCATAGACCTGTTATAGATCC
>NW_006800955.1:17888-28319 GCF_000485575.1 Poecilia formosa | reverse complement strand
ACCTGTTAAAAGACATGCAGCAGCATTTTGTACCCTCTGAAGCTGGGAAATATATAAATAACAGACTCCTATATAAAGTGCATTACAGTAATCCAACCGTGTGGTCACAAATGCATGGATCACTGTTTCGAAATGCTGTCTGGAAAGAAAAGGTTTTACTTTGGCTAGCTGCCTTAAGTAGAAGAAGCTGGATTTTACAATGGCTCTAATATGTGCTTCCAGCTTAAGACCTGCATCCTTCTTGACCCCTAAATTTGTAATAACCAGCTTGACATACTGGGCCAAGGAGCAAAGATTAGTCAGGGAGTCTAGTGGATCTGCCAAAAACCACTACCTCTGTCTTATCTTCATTACGTTTCAAGAAATTTAAGGCCACCCAGGCCTTCAAATCTTTCAGACACAAAAACAGAGACCGAAGAGAGGTGGAGTCCGCATTCTTTAGCAGTACATATATATCTGTGTGTTGTCTGCATAACAATGAAAAGCAATCCCATACTTTCTAAAAATAGAGCCGAGAGGAAGGAAGTACAATAAAAAGAGTAAAGGGCCTAGAACTGAGCCCTGTGGGACGCCACACGACAGTGGAGCAGAGGAAGACCTATGGTACGGCAGCCGACAGGCGCAAACGCGCAGCAACAGAGAAAAGATGCAAACAAAAAGGGCTGAAAACGGAAGTGCTCCAGACCACTAGAGGGAGTCGAACAAAAAACAGCTGTGTCCGAATTTAGGGTCTGCATCATAGACATAATATAAGGATAGACCCTCATGGACCGCTCTCGCCTATTGTCGCTGACGAGATTTAGGGCGGCCATCTTGGAGCGGTCCACCGCTCCACTCAGCGTTATGTGTTTAGCAACACAATGATGTATCAGCGCATTTAATCGATCATAACACGCTTTTTTGTTTCTGTAAACCATATTCAAACATCTATCAAAGCTACATTTATAAATAATTGTATTATTTAAGTATGTTTTAATACATAGTTCATCATATTTAAATATGCTTAGTGGCTATAACAATAGAATAGGAATGGAATATTCTGATATCGATGTATGAAGAGCATATTACAAAGCACACAGCCGTTCATAATTTATTTAATAAATTATTTAGTAATATCAATACATATTTATATAACTATACAAACACTAATAAATAAAGATTAATAATGGCACAAATAAATAATGATTATTTGTGTCATTATTGAGACACAAATCAAAAAACCCACTGAATATACATATCTATATATGTATGCATCTATATACATACATATATAGATATGTATGTTTTCCAGCCGAGGATTTCCAGCTTCAGAGATTCAGCAGCTGATCAAGTCCAAAATCCGATGTGAGATTCATCCGTGCTGCAGTGAATCCGTCTCTCTTTATAGATTTCTCCCTCTTCTTCCTCACATCGTGTCTTTAGGAAACCTTCAAAACAAAAGCAGAAGATTTAGGATGTATCTTACTTTGACAGAGTGAAAGAATATAAATAATAGTCTTTACCACCTGTGTAAACTTTGCCGGTGAATGTTATAACACATAATATAAGTTTTATAATATGTGTTATATTGTTTCATGTCTAATATAGGCCCTTGTGTCAGATAATCTAAGTCAATGTTAGAGCATAATTAATTTTTTTAGATTTACAGAATCTCAGTTAGCCTTCATAGCGGGGCTGAACCCGTATTACACCAAGCACTGTAGCTAATATTAGCTGGTATCTCGCCGGTGGACATAAATACAGTAAAGTAATATTCTAATCACAATATATACACAATAATATGTCCATCTTACTTGTGAAATGTTGTCTGTGGAGCCCTCACATCAATAATCCATCGATCCGAACAACAATATCCCTCAGTGCTGAGGCATCTTCTGCTGTTTTGGTTGAGCAAAGCAGGAGGGACGACCCTTTTTTTTGTTTGCTGCATTTTATTTGCTTTTTGTTTGCATCTTTTCTCTGTTGCTGTGTGTTTGCACCTGTCGGCCGCCGTACTGTGGGCATCTAGACAGACACAAAAGTACGCTCGGCCAAATAAGATTTAAACCAATCCAGAACTATATGACCGATGCCCTCCCACTTTTGCAAATGGGAAAGCAGAATGCCATGATCAACTGTATCAAAAGCAGCTGATAAATCCAACAGCACCAAGACAACACAGTCACCAGAATCAGTTGCCAAAAGTATCAAAAACTTTTAAAGGAGCTGACTCTGTGCTATGAAATGGTTTAAAACTGGACTGAAAAACCTCTAAAATATTATGTTCACTAAGATAAGCCATTAGCTGATTATAGACTAGCTTCTCAAGATTTTTTTTTTAAATAAAAGGCAGTTTAGAGATAGGTCTATAATTCGCCAGAAGAGTAGGATCCAGAGTCGGTTTCTTAAGTAGAGGCTGCAGAACTGCATGAGGTTTAGGAACAACACCTGAAGACGGGCTGCTATTTACAAGAGCAAGAACTGAAGGACCTATAGTAAGAAAAACATCTTTAAATAACTGGGGTGGAATAGCATAATCCGGAGAACCAGTTGGCCTTAAGTGTCTAACCACATCCTGCAAAGATTGCACGGTCACTCATTCAAAGCTGCATAAAACAGCAGAACAAGGCACAACGACTGAAGGGTGATGAGCAGAGGGGAGAATCTGGGCCCGAATAGAAGCAACTTTCTCAACAAAAATGTGTAAAAAGCTTTCAAACCTAGTAGGTGAGGTCTCCATAAAACCACTATATGAGTCATTTAGGACTGAGTCAATAGTTTTAAATAAGATGGCAGGATTGTGACTGTTTGAGACAATCAGACCCAACAGGTGCCTTCTTGGGCGTCTTTCACAATCCTTTGATTACAGCGCCTGCATTCCTTCAGTATTTGGAGCGAGACCTGTAATTTGTCCTTTTTTCATTTGCGTTCAGCTCTGGGACAGTCTCCTGGCAGCCCGAGAAACCTCATTTAGCCAGGGCTCACTCTTTGGTTTTGAAAGTCTGATTTTTAGGTGCCACCAAATCCAGAGCTGCTTTACTGGTAGAATAAGATCATAGATCCGTCATAGATCCGTTATAGATCCGTCATAGATGCTGTTCAGGTAGAACCGCTGGCTGTGGCGGTGCGTCTCCAGCTGAGAGGCTTCAGACAATTAATGATCCACCAGGAGTCTGAACTGATGATCTTCTTCTCTTTGCTCCAAGCCCAGGAGATTAAATCAGCAATAAATTTCTGCTAAACCAAAAATACATGGACAACTAACCCAGGAATCCTTCCATAACCTGGAAATGAATAAAATCACAGCTAGAATGAAATTACACATCAGGCTTTTTAAAAATGTTACCTTTCAAATGCTTCTAATAACGAGTAATTCATTTCTAAATCAAATTATTTCATTAAACAATTCAAACTTTTGTATCAGGAAATAGTTTACAATAGATACAAGAAACTGTCTTGTTATACTATTTTGTTACACAGCATTGTTAATGTTAATATTATCATTACTGTTGTTAATACTGTTAGCACTAACATTAGCATATTATTGAATGTATTGCATTAAGCAAGAATCTGAAATGAATAGTTATTTAATAAATATTGAATGAACAATATTCATAAACAGGATGAGATAATTTTGAGATGTTTTTGGAGAAGGTTGGGTTTTAATACGTTTATACTTCTACCCACTCCTTAAGACCCTACTGAAGAGCAGGCACAGTGGCATGGGTGGGCATTGGGAGGCATTGGCCACCCATGTCCCCCATATCCCCCAATGGAGGCATTGGGGGACATTGGGGGGCATTGGGAGGCATTGGGGGGCATTGGGAGGCATTGGGGGACATTGGGAGGCATTAGGGGACATTGAGGGGGCGTCCACAGAATCAGCCATGCCCCCCTGGACTGGAAGCTGTTTGTTGTTTTTACCTCAGAGTGGCCAACTCTCTGTTATTTCTATAACGATTTGATACAGTAGGGGCTTCCGCACTTCGCATATCCGTGCCCTCTGTCACTTTTTTCAGCAGTTAAAACTGTTAAATCCATTGTTAAGGTTCTGTATTGATATTAGCTAGTCATCTTTTAGCTAACATTACCTGCATCCAACAGCTTTACTCAACTCAGTTGGTTAGTTTGGGGGGAAGAAAAACTGTACAAAGTTCTTTGCGTGTTGCTGGTTTGCTGCCGTGATTCTAACACACCTGAGCAGCTCCGCCCAGCAGCAGCAGGTCTCCGTCGCTGCCGCACAGGTGGAAACCCAGCGCGAGCGTCTCAGCGTTCATGCTGTGTTTGAAGGCGGCTCGGAAAAACAGGTTATGACGTGTTAAGCTTGTTAACAGGTAGCCTGTAGGCTGCTGGTGTTGTTGTCTACGTTCAGCTACATAGATTCATTTTGCCCCCCTAAAATAAGTCGATCCCCTCCTGTTAAACTCGTCTGGAGCCGAGGCTGTACTTGTAGTATTTTGTAGTAGCTTTAAGACTCAGTTCTGAACTGTAGCTATTTTTACTAAACCAATAAAATTACAAAATCACCTTCTCTCTCATTGTGCAACTAATTCTGGCCTAGTCAAAGGATACAGACCCTTAATATTAGCATCATTAACATTAGCATTTCTACAACAATAGAAATGCACTACAATGATGTTAAATGTATTTAAAACAATATGACAAAGTCTAGCAAGCTGCAGATGTGTTTATTTGTAGAGGTTTTTCAGTATCTGGTAGCTAGCTGTGTAGGTTAGCTTTACGTTAGCAATAATAAGCTAAGTGAGCTAGTTCCCACAAGCTATATCTGTACAAGAGATATAGCTTCACCACCTCTGTTCACCAAGCTAAATCCTGTTAGCCTGGGAGCCCATAGGACCTGCCCTCTACTGGACGCTCTGGGCATCACAACCTGATGTATCTGGATGGGTTTTCAGTTCTTCCATCTCCTCCGTTTGTCCTGCAGACGGCCACCGACAGCTCGTCCAACTCGTCTCAGAGGAGAGAGCCCGCCATGCACGCGGCACCGGCTCATTTCTGCGAGCCGCGCCGGCACAACTGCATCCTGGGACATTTCTATGAGCACCACCGGCCCTCAGACCACTACTTCCTGGACCCGGTGAGTCCGCAGCGCCTTTGTCCTGTAGCTTCTGCCTCAGGGCTACACAATATGTTTGCAAATATAATATCAGTGTGGAGAGCAGAAACTTATTCTTAAGTTCATCGTTTAGCCACTAGGACAGAAAATCATGGCAATAAAAACTCAAATGAGACACAAATAGCATTTCAAAAAACGGGCATATTTTGCTCCTGATATTATCGCCACCACAAGGTTTTCTTGCAGCCCTACTTGCATCAAGTTGTAGAAACATTGAGGTTTGTTTCTGGGACTCATGCGCTCCCCTCGGCTCTGGCAGGCGGTCCACATCTTTCCTCGTCACGCCAGCTTCCCTCTGGAGGATCAGGAGATCGTTCGCTTCAGTCCCCGTGAGCGCAGCTGGCTCACCGGCTACGAGGACTACCGTCACGCCAACGCCACGCGAGACAAGCTCCCACAGCCGCGCAACCCGGACACCTGCGTGCATTTCACCAAGAGCGACGCGCCCAAACGCGACTACACGTACCCGTACCCGCTGAGCTGCGGCGTGCAGCAGGGCTTCGACAGCAAGCCGGGCCGCCTGGAGGCGGGTGGCGGCCGCAGGGCGGTGGTGACGCTGCAGCCGCGGCCTCCGGCGTCCAAAGGGAAGTGTCACATGGAGGACGGGGAGCGGCTCCGCTGCGTCTACTGTCAGGACATGTTCAACCACGAGGACAACGGGCGGGGCCAGTGCCAGGAGGCGCCGGACCCCATCCAGACCTGCATCCGCCGGGTCAGCTTCATGTGGTGCGCCGACAGCCTGCTGTACCACTGCATGTCCGACCCAGAGGGCGACTACTCGGACCCCTGCTCCTGCGACACCAGCGACGAGCGCTTCTGCCTGCGCTGGACGGCGCTGGTCGGCTTGTCGCTGCTGGCGCCCTGCATGTGTTGCTACGCCCCCCTGAGGGCGTGTCATCGCTGCGGCGTGGCCTGCCGCTGCTGCGGCGGCAAGCACAGGGCCGTGGGCTGAGCTGCCGGAGGCCCCGCCCACTCAGCAGGCCCCGCCCACTCCACAGAGACCGTCACCGCTGTTCTTTCTGTTGTTGATGTGGTTCATCTGTAGAAGGAAGTGAAACTTCGTGTCAACTGTTGTGCTTTTTCTGTCACTCTGAGGACCAAAATGTCTCCATGAAAGTTTGGATATTTGGAGCCGCCAGGTTTCATGTCACCTGGAGAACGTCCAGAAGGATTCCTGCAGGTCAGTGAAGGTGGAGCTGAGTTTGTGGTGATGCTGTTCATCTGGAAGAAGCTGCTTCATTCTTTTGTTCAGCCAGAATATAACAGAAACTCAGACATTTATTCTACACAGAGGGATATTTCTGATATTTCTGGCTTACAGCTAATTATTAAAATTAGAAAACTTTACTTCCAAAAAAAGAAATAAAAAAGACTCCCCCAAACCTTCAGATGAGCTCTTCACTATTCTCTCAGTGTTGTTGGTTGTTCACCTTTTCTACACACTTTCTCCTTCCACTCAATTTTTCCTTAGTGGACTTGTACAGAGGGGTGTGTTAGCCGCCGCCTCATTCGCTGTTGCAGCTTCCCCTCCTTGTTGTCATGGCAGCAGTCTTCCTCATGACCGGATCGTTTTATTGGTCTGGTGGTTCGGGTTTTTCAAAATCTGAACAAGAAAACTGAAACTGGATGTTCATCCCTCTGTGTGGCATAAATATGAGACCTGATTGAAATTTACTTTTTTATCTTTCTAGAACTTAACTTGGCATTTTGGAAAAATAAAGTAAACATTCGTTACTGAAAAGTCCAAGATGGCCACCATGGTTGTGAAGGAGAAAATATGTTTGCACTATAATCAGCAGTGTCCACAGCTAACCAAAACGTTACATTTGCTAATGACTTATTCGCTAAACAAAAACCTTAGCTCAGCTACACTAAAGACATAAAAACATTAGCAGAGATAATGCTAACCCGCTAAACACAAAAAAATAGCAGAAGCTAACCATTTAGTTGCTAATTTGTATGAACAGTTTGACCAAATTTTAAAACAATTGGTGTGACATAAAATTCATCCAAGTCATGAAAATGGTTAACATTTAATAGCAATTACTGGTTTAAAAGGCTCAAAAATGATGACGGCCATGTTGAAAAATGGTCGTCACCCTGAAATTCAAGTGGCTGATGGGAAAAATGAAAAATCTAAGACCTGAATTTTTATGCTTATATCCACACTGGAATTTTTTTTTACAGTAGAATGATGCATTTAACTGCTTATTGTAATGGAGAATCTCTTGGTTTATCACACACACACACACACACACACACACACACCATGGCGGTAGGTAAAGTGTGTCAGCAGAGGCGCTGTGGTGAAAACCAGCCGATGAGTCCTCAGCTCAGCTGCTCGGTTCTGGAATAGGCCGTCAAAACACGACGAGGATTTTTGGGCCCAGATTCCTCAGAATTGATGATTTTGGCTAAGTGGCGTAAAGTTTGGAGGAGCGTTGCTGCTCTGCTGTCTGGAGCCCCAGCAGACGCGCTGCAGCAGATAACAGGAACACATGCAGATTATCACAACCTGGGTTAAAGAACAACTAACAGAAATCAGAGCTGAAGTTTGAAATTATTTTTTTATTGGTGTAACGACAGTTCCCCCAGCTCCCTGCCAGCATTTCAGAGCAAGTTTATAACTTGTATTAATACAGATATTTTTGATGCAACATAAGCTACAGAAACTGTAAAGGCATGAACTCTGCAGCAGGAAGCAGTCGACTCGACATCGGGTCAGAACCCGGTGGGGAAACGATCCAGATGTTTGTTCTGATATAAATTTATTGACGTTTCTGGGCTGAATGTGTTTTTAAGTGTAGCTTGACATCGGGACAAATGGCGTTTGGGAAATTCATCCGTGGTTTTTAAGTTTAACAGACGACGAGTTCAAGTCCGGTCCGGTCTGGTCCGTGTGGCCTAGCTTAGCAGCGCCTGCTAGCGCCTAGCTTCCTGGTTGTCCTTGATGTTCATGTGCAAAGTTATCCAGTTCCTGTAAAGTCATTAGCAATGCTAGCAGTTAGCATCATGCTAACATAGGCCACACAGTGCTGCAGTTGAAATGTTCTGCTGAAGCTCTGTGGCAAACAGGAAGTCAGGGTGGAAAACAGGAAGTCGGGACAAGATGAGGTCAGTTCCATCTGCTTTTCCAGATGTTTCCTGGTACAGACTGTAAAGTTGGTGGAAGGAAAACATCTGTGAAAACCGTCGGTGTTGGCCTTGCAGTCTGCAGTCTGGTCAGAGTGCAGCAGCTGGTTTCCCTCCAGAGAGAAGCAGCAGTCTGGACCGTCATGTTCGCCGTCAGAGACGAGTCCCCAATAAAAAATGAAGCATCCAACAGGAAGTGTGTCTGGCGTCTGAGAAGCCACTTCCTGTCCATGTGTCGGCCAGCACTGGCTCTCTCCAGGGAAAGTGCCTGAAGCCTCTTCATCATGTCTTCATCAGTCTAATAACTATGATGAAAAAAGCAAAGGTGTAGTCCATCAGTTTGTCTTTTTATACATAATCACATTTATACCAGTGTAAAAACGGAATATATGAATATATACTGTATATGTATATGTATCAGGTCAGCAATGTACATTTTTCAGTTCTATTTTTTTATTGTTTCTAAAATGATGGATGTCAAAGATACAAAGAAAAAGACTAAAATCTGAAAAATAAAATAAAAGCTCAAATTTACTGAGTTTGTTTTGATTTTATTGATTGCGACTCGTTATGCAACAAGTCCGAGTTAAAAATGTTCACCGGCACAGAGTTTCCAGGTGAAGGAGGTCAGGTTCCCATACATGCACAGGAACAACATGCATAAAGACCCGGACCAGGAATCGAACCCAGGACCATCTGGGTCCTGTTTGAAGCAGCCAATCAGCCGTCTGATTGGCTGCTTCAAACAACAAGTCAAAACAACTTCTTCCCAGGTTAGTAGGACTCCAGTCAACATGTTCAACCAACATACGTGGCGTAGTGACTTCAACTTTTACTCAAATATAAAGATAGACATATTATAATACTTAATATGCAAGAGTTATTTTGCATATTAAGTATTATAATATTTAATTTCCCTTTGGGATCAAAAAAGTATTTTTGAATTGAATCGAAAACCACTAGTAAAATCTGTAATTTTGTTTATATTTGAAATTGTGTAAATGTGTTTAATTTCTTTTTTAACAATAGAACCAGGAGCCGACGGCTGCCTGTTGGATTCAGGTGGACACGTTTTTTATTTTCCATGTTCTAACGCCCGAAATCACAAAAGAGATTTGCTGTAATACAGACCGCTACACGAGATCTTTCCTGCCAACAGCCATCTCTGTCTACAATAAGTCTTTGAAGACTTTGAATTAATGCTTTACAATAGCTTTTAATTTCCCTTTGGGATCAATAAAGTAGTTTTGAATTTAATTTAATTTGAAAACTACAGTACCCATGATTCCTTTAGGCCAGTATTTCCGGGTTGGTGGTATTCAGACGGCCATATTTGATTCGGTTACACTGTTCTGACAACTACTCGCTTCAAAGTAACGACAGAACCAGTCCAGAATCTCTCCGAACCACATTCAGCTGCTTCCACGGACGACACACTTCACAACCAGCAGGCAACCATGAATCCGGAATAGTAAGTCTGGTTCTGGTCCGGACTGACACGTCCAGGTCCGGTCTGAGCTGTCACTTCACCGGGGAGGCTAACGCCTAGCTAGCCGGGCGCAGTGTCGCCTTAGCTGCTTTTCTTCTCGGTGTTCAGTCATTAACATGACCGCCCGGCCGAACACATACCCACAGTCGTATAGTCGAAGTCAGAACCGGCTCCTGACAACGAGACTGAGCCGGGAGAAGGCCGAGAAATAACGGGAGTGACCGGTCCTGTCACACCTTGCTGTTAGCGGCTAACGGCTAACTGTGTTTACTCTTAATTAGTTACTGTGTGACCAAGGGGTAGGGACTGTCTGACGGGTCACTTACTTTCTGACTAGTTACTACTTTCTGATGGGTTAGTTACTTCCTGAATAATTAGTTGTTTTCTGACGGGTTACTTTCTGAGGGTTTATTACTTGCCTTAGGGATGGGTTAGTTATTCTCTATTCCAAAGTTGTTGATGACCCGTTTCCATGGAAACTAGAAAATGTTTAATATTTCTGATTTTAGTTTTTATTTTTGTCCTAAACAATGAAAATCTGCTGGGCCTAAGATAATTTAGCCAACAGGTGTATTTAAGTCCATTTGTTGTATTTACATTCAGTCACTAATTATAATTTTTAACTTAAATAATTAAATGATTACGAAATGTTTTGGGGGGGTTTAACTCAGAAAACAAAGTCCTTTATTGGTCT
>NW_006800955.1:12748-17662 GCF_000485575.1 Poecilia formosa | reverse complement strand
CAACAGTCTCATCACATGCTAACATGCCAACAGTCTCATCACATGCTAACAGTCTCATCACGTGCCAACAGCTCAGAATGCAGATGGCCGTGTCTGAATTCAGGGGCTGCATCCTTCGAAGGGTCAAAGTTCAGGTTTATTTAAGTTTTTAAGAAGCTAATCAGCTGCTCCTGGTGAAAGAAACCATAAAACCATTGTGACATCTGAAATTAATAATCTGACGGATTTATTATAAGAGGACAATTTTAAAGAAAAAGAAAAAATACGCAGGAAAAAAATCAGCTTCTTTTTTCACTACAAACATGGATTTCAGATTTCTGCAACTGAAAGCAGTTGTGTTCCAGAGGATTCTGTATTTATTCATGAGATTAAACCGATCAGAACATCTCAGGTCCAGTTGGTGTTGACTGGTTGGGCCTGAATCATGTCAGCCAATGGGTCTGACATGACCTGTGTGTGTGTGTCCTCTCAGTGACTACTTATTCAAGCTGCTGCTGATCGGTGACTCTGGTGTCGGGAAGTCCTGTCTCCTGCTGCGGTTTGCAGTAAGTCTGACCTGTCTGTGATTGGCTGCAGCGCTGTCTGACCTGTCTGTGATTGGTTGCAGCGCTGTCTGACCTGTCTGTGATTGGCTGCAGGACGACACGTACACAGAGAGCTACATCAGCACCATCGGGGTGGACTTTAAGATTCGGACCATCGAATTGGACGGGAAGACCATCAAGCTGCAGATCGTAAGGAGCCGCCGATCGTAGCAGGACGCCACTGTAATGTGCTCGGCGCTGACCTTTGACCTGCTTCTCTGCAGTGGGACACGGCGGGCCAGGAAAGGTTCAGAACCATCACTTCCAGTTACTACAGAGGAGCTCACGGCATCATAGTGGTGTATGATGTGACGGATCAGGTCAGTGACCTCTGACCTTTAATCAGCAGCGTTAGCTTAGCAGATGTTAGCAGTCATCAGAAAATGTCGATATCTGGTTTTATTTTCCTGATGCTGTTATGGGTGTGTGTACTTGTAGGACCACTTCCAACAGCGGGAGGTCACTGACCTTTTCCTGACCTGCCTTTATTTTCTGCTGGTTAGATTCTGAGTTAAGTTGTGCTTCATGTTCAGGTTAGGAGCAAACTACTACAGAAATGCTGCAAATGTTGCCTCTTCCTCTCGTACCAAGGTTTCTGTTCGAAGTGCTTTGATGGCTTCTAGTGACCAAGATTTAAGAGAGATTTCTAATTTGTATGAAGAAGCGATATGTAAAACTTTGGAATAATTGCTGAAAAATCTGAGCATTTATTTTGATTATGCAAACCTGGTCTTGTCTATGTTGCCCCGCCCCTTTTCATATGGCGTCCCACGCTGCCTCTGGCCCCGCCCCCTCAGTAACGCTGCGTTCTGCTGGTCCGCAGGAGTCGTTCAACAACGTGAAGCAGTGGCTGCAGGAGATCGACCGCTACGCCAGCGAGAACGTCAACAAGCTGCTGGTCGGCAACAAGAGCGACTTGACCACCAAGAAGTTGGTGGACTACACTACAGCCAAGGTATGACCCTTGACCCCTGACCTCTGGTCTGAAGGAGGCCGTGTAGCATTCTGACTTCTGACCTCTGCAGGAGTTCGCGGACCACCTGGGCATCCCGTTCCTGGAGACGAGCGCTAAGAGCGCCACCAACGTGGAGCAGGCCTTCATGACCATGGCGGCTGAGATCAAGAAGCGGATGGGCCCCGGGGCCACGGCCGGCGCCGCCGACAGGTCCAACGTGAAGATACAGAGCAAGCCGGTCAACACTTCGTCTGGCGGCTGCTGCTGAGAGCCGCTGCCGCCCCTCCCCCCGGCCAGCAGTAGGACGATAAGCCCCGCCCCGCCACCCCCCGCCGTCTCCTCGTCACTCGGAACCGTTTTTAAGTCTCCTGGGTCCGGACGGAGCGCGCTCAGACCGGCAGAGCGTTCGCCTCCACGCCTCGCCCCCTCAGCAGGCTCCGCCCCCTCAGCCACGTGCCTTCAGGGCAGAAGAACCCGCACCGCCCAGACAACATTCCCATCAGGCGGCGCGCGCGCTGCCGGCCCGGTCGGAGCGGCGCTCCCACAAACTGTATATATTTATACATAAATGTTTGCAGAAGCTGTAGAAGAAGAAACCTGAGCAGCTGATTGGCTGCGGACGCCGCGGCTCTGCGGCTCAGAGTCTATTAAACAATGAAGGAGATGTTTGATAACAGATCGCCTGTCTGGTCTCTTCTTCTGCAGGACGGTGAATCCTCCAGCAGTTCCCCTGCATGGCCTCCAGGGGGCGCCTCAGCGTTTGTAGATGAGGTCATGTTGCGTCAGAGGTCACAGACCCTGACAGGGTTCTGGTCTGAAGGTCCAGTTTATCACTGCAGAACCTTCCAGAACCAAAGATGCTCAGAGTGCTTGACTCTGAGCATTGTTGCTAGGCTACAGTGACATTTAATCAAGAGTAATCAAATATATTGATCATTGATTGTTATTTAAGTACTCTTGATCCCAAAGAGATGTTAATTGAGATCTCCTGTAACAGTTAGCGTTACAGCACCGGAAGAAACCTCTGACTGTAGACCAAGTCTCAGAGGATCCTGGTGGTTCATAAGTTTCTAGGTTTTACATGAAATTTTCTTTGTGTCATCATCATCATCATTTCCAGAACAGAACCAGAGCAGGTCGTTGGTTCAGCCTGGTTCTGATGTTTCTGCTCCAACAGATGACCGCTAACCAGGCTGTTCGCTTTGATTTAAAGGAACTCATGGTTTCAGCATCTTTGCAGTTTTCTGGAAGTTTGTTCCAGTTTAACTTATGAGGTGTTGATACTAAATTAGAGTTTGCTGAGCATCAGAGCGACCAATCAGAAGACATGGAGGCACATGACTTTACAGGTTTAAAAATGGGGGCTCCATCACTGCCATGCTGGTTGCTCTGTCCACTTCCTGTCTCCTGAACAGATCAGCAATCTGCAGCTCTTTGGAAAAAACTAAAACAATTAACGCCATTGTTTTGTTGTTTGTCAGGGATGTGACTAACACATTAATTTAGGTTAATTACATTAATATTTAATACAATTTCATACAAAAGTCTGAAGCGCCTGGAACCTTTGTATCGTGTTTCTGGTACAACCGTAAATGTGCTGCACCAGCTCACTCCGCTAACTGTAGCTTCTGTCTCGGCTAACAGTAGCGATGGAGCGGCTTCTGTTCATTTCTTCTTTAAACAGATCTGATGCTGGAAAA
Source organism: Poecilia formosa (assembly GCF_000485575.1). Lineage (NCBI taxonomy): Eukaryota > Metazoa > Chordata > Actinopteri > Cyprinodontiformes > Poeciliidae > Poecilia > Poecilia formosa. Next base: position 14,423 of record NW_006800955.1, on the reverse strand, counting down.
CATTGTGTTCAAGTTGTGCTAAAAGAAATCTATGCTAGCCTAAATTAGCATCTCAATGCTAAAGATGTAGCAGCTAATGTTAGGGTCCAGATTTTTAAAGAAGCTCCGTGAATGATCAAACTTAGTTACAATCTGATGAAGAACAAATTAAAAATTTTATGAAACTCATAGGTCTATTCAGTAATTTAGCAACAGCAGTTTTGGATTTGAAAATTTGCTGATTTTTGTTTTAATTTAGATTAAAACACAATTACAAACCAAGATATTAAACATTTTTGCCTCCCAGCACTGATTCAAACCGGAGGTTTGTTCTGAACCAGCATCTTCATCCCACTCTGGACCCACAGAACCAGAGACACAGAGCTTCCTCTTAAATTATTTTAATATCTTGTGTACACTAAAATTTACACATTTCCAGTCTGGGAAGACCCGGCATGCACGGCGACTCCTCGCAGGCTCTTCCAGTGATTCAGCGGTTTTCCATAGGAACTTCCTGGGTTTACAGTCTGAAGCCACAGTGAACTACAATTACATCCAACTCATCTTCACAATGTGCAAAACCCTCCAGGGAGACGGCCACAGCAGTTAGAGCAAAAACAAAACGACAGACAGGTTGGTCCCTTAACTCCTTCACTGCTCCAGAACCTTCCGGTTCCAGCCACGCGTCCCGAGACGGACGGGGAGGACAGGAAGCGGCGGGACGAACTAAGGCCTCGGAAACGAACGAGGACGAACATTCAGCTGGATTCTGCAGGCAGTGTGGTTTCAGTCCATAAATATTCTTATAAAGACTCTATATGTTGATATAAATGTACTCATACTTTATAGATCTCTATGTTCAGCTTAAGAGCTTCAGCCAGTGTTTCCTTCATAGTCCCGCCAGAATAAAAGCAGAATCATTCAAATAAAACATTAAATCCCTGATTATGTACACCCCCACCAAGACGAACTGAAAGATGAAAAAAACAAACATGTAGATGAGGAAGTGATGCGAGGTGGGCGGGGCTTCAGTCGGGCGTGGCCTGCGAGCAGAGCGGCGTCAGCGTGGCGGGGAACATCAGAACCTTGGCCTGCATGAAGGACAGGTCCGGCAGCGCCGCAATCACCTTGGACGCCTCGTCGCTCAGGTTCTCCTCCCTCCTGGGCTTCCTGTCGAGGCGCAGACACAAGCAGACCTCAGGGCAACTCGGACTGGAACCGGGCCGGGACCGGGTCGCCCACTCACCTGGTGGACGTGCTGGTCTTCTCCATGGTGGACATGAGGCGGGCGAAGGCGTCGGCCACACGGCTGCCGGCGCCGCTCGGGTCCAGCTTGGCGGTGGTGAGCTCGAACAGCTCCGGGTCCACACCTGAGGGACAGAACGGGCCGGACAGGTCAGAGGTCAGCAGGGCCTTTACCAGAAAGCCACTGGATCCAACAGGACCAGCTCCAGGGTTCTGACTCAACAGCTACGACTTTTAGACTTCATTCCTCTGAACAGTTTTCAACCATCAAAAACAAATCGGGTATTTGATCTAAGAGGTGAGGAGGAGCTGTCAACACCTGGTGACGGCCAGCAGGGGGCGATAGCCAGGCTGACTCAGGGGAAATGTGCAGTCAGTCCAGATTCAGTGGTACCAACCTGAGATTACTTAACGCCGCCCCCTTCTGGTCAGACAGGCAACTGGCCTGGTT
>NW_006800955.1:0-9550 GCF_000485575.1 Poecilia formosa | reverse complement strand
TGGCAGTCGGGTCGGGTGGTTCTGGTTCTGGCAGTCGGGTCGGGTGGTTCTGGTTCTGGCAGTCGGGTCGGGTGGTTCTGGTGGTTCTGGTTCTGACCTGGGAAGGAGGCTGAGCTGCTGGAGCCTGAATCCTCCACCGGACCAAAGAAATCCAGGTTCAACAGAGCCGAGCCTCCGCTGGCTGGACGGCCGGGTCAGAGGTCAGAGGTCAGAGAGAGAGAGAGAGAGAGTCATGCAGCAGAGTCACTTCATGTGGGACTGCAGGCTGACCTCAGAGAGGGGTCAAAGTTCAGCCACAGCAGAACCAGAACACCAAACTAGGTGGGAGATCCCACAGCATGATGCTGCTGCTACCGAGCTGCACTGTGGGACCGGAGCAGAGCGGATCGGATCGGAACCGACCCGATCGGATCGGATCAGACCGGACCGGATCGGATCAGACCGGACCGGACTGACAGCTTCGGCTGGTAGTTCTCCAGAACCAGCTGGACTCAGCGTTTGGTTGGTGGTTCTGCTGAGGTTCTGCTGGGTTGTGGACTGAAGTTCTGGACGGCCCGGTTGGACCACCTACCGTCCAGAGGGTTGGTGAGGCCGCTGCTGCTCCAGTCGAACTGGACCGGGGGGAGCGCCTCCTGCTGGAGGGACGGGGAAACAATCAGACTGGCATGTCGAGCGGGCCGGGTCGGGCTGGGTCGGGTCAGGTCGGGCCGGGCCGCGGCGCTGACTCACCTGCACCGAGTCGGGCTGGACGGAGTTCTTCTCTGCATCGGCGGGCGGCGTCTGGGCGATGGAGGCGATCATCTCGGCAGCAGAGACGGGCTTCACTGGCTCCTTGGTCGGCTCCAGCATCCCCTGAAACCAGACCGGGTCAGAACCAGAACCGGCAGGAGGTCCTGGACGTTCTGGAGGCAGAGGAACTCACCAGGCCAGCCGCGTACATGGGCACGATGACCGGCTGCTTCTTCTGACCCGTGAACAGCTGGGGGGAAAAGAGCCACACGATCAGCACCGGACCACAACAGAACCCGGCTGCAGGTGTGTTTGCTCCCGCCATTAGGTGTCTGAGATGGTGCAGAGTAAAATGACTCTGGGCTCAGCTGGGAACCATCAGAACCATCATCAAACTTACGATGTTTCTGGTGTCGATGCCGAGGCAGCAGAGCAGCACCTTGTTGCCATGGGAACCCCCCCACTGGTACCGCAGGCCCAGAGCCTCATGGACGTCCTGAAGCTGCGTCCAGACGCCGCCGCCATGCGCCAACCTGCAGCCAATCAGAGAGCAGCCGGAGGAAGTGAAACAGGAAGCAGGTAGATGATGAAGGTCAGTCCTCATCATCATCAACTCACCTGCTGCTCAGCCTCTCCTCTTTCTCCTCTTCCTCGCCTTGCGGCTCCAGCAGGACCTTCAGGGTGTCCACCCGCTGCCCCTCCCCCACCTGCTGCTGGATGTGGGCGGAGCTAACAGGGAAGCTGCTGAGGAACAGCTTCTCCAAACGGCCGGACAGCGCCCCCTGCAGGGAGACCAGAACAGAACGACCTGAAGAGTTCCTCTTCCTCTCAGGCTGCTGTAGGAGATGCCATCTAGTGGTCGGGGTGTGAACTACATCTGGTTAATATCTTAGTCCTGGGTCGTTCAATAAAAGATTCAGGATGAATAATTATTCTACATATGATAAATCAAAATACATTTCAAAGTAATTTCTGACTTGGGTTTGAAGCTTTTCAGCAACAACAGACAACGGAAGAGCAACGGAAACGAGATTCTACTGTCAGGAAGCAAAACTATAAACTGAGCATGAATTTTGACTGCGACTTTTCATCTAAAGATAAATAAATATTGATGACTAAATTATTTTTCATAAGTATATAACCTAATCTGATATTTTTATCATGAAAAAGGAGATAAAAGCTTTAAGGACAGACAGGGAGCTGATGAGCAGGAATGGAAATTTGCTGCATTAAAATAAAATACTGTAATGATGAAAAACTAATGGTTGTTCAAACACATTTAGTTTGACTCAATTTGAGCAAAAAAGTGCATCAATTTAATAATCAACACACTGAGACTGAACTGCATCATTCCTCAAAACCCTGGTGTCTCCAATTTGCATCGAAGCTAAATCTGCACAAATGGAACAAACTAACAATCAGGAGGATTGTTTCTGCTAACCAGATAATTGTTTTCTCTGTGGGATCAATCAGAACCGGCCAGAACCCGTCCCGTCTGGATCAATCAGAACCCGGCCCGTCTGTCTCTTACCGATGGCGGCTCCGTCCTCCCAGTGTCCTCTCTGTCTTCGTCGCGGTCCTCCTCGCCACTCAGCTCTGAGCTGAACGCCGCCCAGGACTCTCCATCCTCCTGGTTCTGGTTCTGGTTCTGGTTCTGCTCACTGAAGGCGCTCCAGCCGGAGTCGTCCTCGCCGTCTTTCGCTGAGCTAAAGTTCCCAAAACTCTCACTGCTGGGAAAATCCGCAAACGTCCCCCTGTCCCCGTCCCGCTGTCCGCCCAGGACCTTAGGGGAGTTGAAGTCCCCAAAGTCGTCCTCCAACTCGGACCTGGCAGGTTCTGGAGGTTCCGGACCGTCCGGTCGGTTCTGCTCAAAGTCAGCAAAGCCCTGAGCACCGAAGGATGCGGCGTCCCCAAAGTCTCCAAAGTCGTCTCCGGCGGGCGTGGTGGCGTCCCCCGGCGGCGGCGGAGACGACCCCGTGGTGCTGATGTCCCCCAGGTCCTCGAGGCCGTCTGTGGACAGCAGCCGGCCCAGGGACGTCTCCGAGCTATGCTCGTCCCCTGCCTCCCGGGACTCGTCCTCCGTCCCGTTCGGGGACAGATGCCCCGTAGTGCAAACAGAGAGACATGCGTCCCCCAGGGGACAGTCCGGGCCCCGGTCCGTGTTACAGGAGCCGGCGGGGGCCTCGGCCCGGTGGACGACCCTCACTGCATCTTCTGCTCCCCACTCACCATCCTGGGGACAGACGGATGTCTGCACTGGACTGTCCAAGTCCCTGGGTTGGACGGATGTCCCCGGTGGACCGTCCCTGTCCCTCTGCGTCTCTTCAGTGTCAGAAAAAGCAGCAAAGTCTGCAAACTCGTCCTTTTCGACACCGTCCTCATCCTCCGTGGACGGTCCTCTGTCATGAGAGGGGACAGAGTCTTGTGAGGAGGGGCTTCCCTGAAGGTCAAAGGTCACAAACCCGTTGGTCAGGACCTCTGCATCTTCACCGTTGCAATCAACAGAGACATCCTGCGAGGAGGACACCGTCTTCCTGGCGTCCGTCCGCTCTGGGGGACAGACCTCCAGCTGGCCATTGGCCTTGGACGGCTCGCCAAAGGGGGTGTGGCCAAAGCCCAGCCTCCCGCTGCCGTTGTGAAGGTCAGGCGGCGAGGTGGCGGTCAGCGCCTGGTTCTGGTCGAAGGACGTCGGCGTGTCCAACTCGGAGAAGCTGACGCTGCTGGGGACGCCGGAGAATGTCCCGAAGTCCCCAAACTCATCGTCCTCTTCCTCGGCGCCATCCTCCATCGGTGGCGGCGACGAAGAGTACATCCGGATCACATCTGGCTCCATCACGCTCTGGTCCCACGGGACGCGCCGCAGCTACACCTGGGACAGAGACAGACAGTAAGTCAGCAGGAGACGGAGATGGTTTGAGTCCCAACAGAACCTGAACATAAATTTGGTATCAGACCAGGAAACCTGACTGACCAACTTCACCTCCAAATATGGCATCACATCCAGTCTAACAACTAATTTTCCCATCTCTGCTTCCTGATCGGAAAATCTACTCCACCCCGAGGGACACGCCCACCCCAAGGGACACGCCCACCCCAAGGGACACGCCCCACCCCCCACTCATTCTCATGTCAGCAGAGAATCAGTTCATATTCTTCTTCACTAATTCAACTGTGAACAGCTTCCACTTCTGCCTGAAAGAAGAAACTGTGGCAGTGGGCGGGGCCAACATACCTGTGGGCAGGTGACCCAGCAGCTGAGTTGGACTACAAACCAAGTAGGACCAGACAAACCAGTTCACCTGCAGGAAACGTCACTGAGTGACGTGTCAAAGCCCTGTGCTGCCATGGAAACCAGAACCAGAACCAGAACCAGGGGTCTTAAAGTCAGAATCTGACCTGAGACCTGCTCACTGGCTCGGTGAGGGTTTCCATGACAGCAGCTGTTTCCGAACCTCCCGAACCTTTTCCCGGCTGCTCCGCCAAACCCCTCGGTGTCTGACACTTTATGTAGCCGCTAGCAGCAGCAGCTAGAAGGCTAACGGAGCTAACAGGGGCCCGCCGGCAATCAGAGGAGGTTGGATGGTGGTCAGCGGTTCGGTGCTCATGGAGGTGGATGTTTGGACACTTTGAGCCCAGATCCAGTCCGGTTCAGTCAACCGGAGAACAAAAACTAAGAGGCCGAACACCTGCTTCACTGCAGCTAGCTTAGCTTAGCTAACCTGTGGACTGAGGGCAGATTTAACCGAATAACGTTTCAAATCTCCGGTACCGAAACGGTCAGGGAGTTAGAAAGAAATTAAACCCGTAAATTCGCTCCAGTCTGGCTCCGTGAAGTAGCAGATCCACACAGAACCGAGCCGAACTCCAACCACAACAATCCTGTTTCCCGCAGCTAGTCAAAGCGCTAGCTCCACCGTGTGACCCGGACAGGCGGCGCAGCTCACCGTGAGACGCCGGTCCCGCAGGTCCATGACTCGGTGTGAAGACAGAGGGGTCCAGCGGCGGTCGGAGCGGCCAGCCGGGCGGTGAGTGACGGCTGGAGGTGAAGGTGGAGTCAGTCAGCTGCTGAGTTCCTCCCAGCATGCAGCGCTCCCGGGCTGCCTGCGGCTCCAAAGTTTCCAGGTGGAACAGGTAGTTCCGGCGGACCGGATCTGACCTGGAAACCAGTTACAGCTCCGACCTCTGGGCGGAACCACCCTCTGTTCACTGGAGGCTCCAAATCTTTACTGGACTTTATCTGGAAAGTTAGAAAAATCCCCTGTAGAGCGAGTACGGAGCCCCGGTGGAGTCAAACCTTCAGTTTCCCCGACAAGCATTTCTACAGAGCTGTGTTCACTCTATGAATAAATTAAAGTTGTTGTCAATCACTAATTAATAAATACTCAATCAAATAAACTAATCTCCCCATGAAATAAAAACATTTATATATTTTTTTTGAATGGGGAGCTTATTTAGTCAACAACAGTTTTATTTATATCAAAATGTTTTTATGGATGTATTTCATCATTTATTTCACAATTTCATTTTATTATTCGACACTCATTTAATAAATATTCGTGTGGACATGGAATATTTATTAATTAGTTATTAGTAACCATATTTGATTTTGAAATGGCTCTCTGTGCTGTCCACCTTCAGTTCTCAGAAATATGAGAGAAACTAGAGCAACAGCCGTGGCGTTGAGTGAAGTAAAAACATCTAGATCTGATCTGAAGTTGTCAGCGGGAACGTCTTCGACTATTTGACACAATCGATCCCAATAGTTTCATAAATTAGTTTGGAGAGAAAAGCTGCAAAGAAACAGACAAGAATCTGTGAAAATCAGTTGCATTGTAAGGACACTTCCTGTGGGATCCCCCAGGGGGCAGTGTTGGGTTAAAAATAAAATTATCCTGTTTATTTTATGAGCAACATGTTGTTCACCCATTTCCCCCTCTGTGCGCCACACAGGTAAACGGACCTGTTTACCAGTTTCCCGACCAGAACCCCTCAGTGTCATTACCTTCAGAAATAATGACATTTGGTTAAGTATAAAACAGACTTTAATGCCAAAAATGATCAAATGTTACAAGCAAGTCAAATGGAACAGAAACAGACATTGAGTGACCTCAGCTCACCTCAGGGCTGACAGATTGTAAAGCGAGTTTAGCTTTTCTTCTTCTCCGCATTCTGTTCTCTCCATGAAGGGAAGTTAATCAGTTTCATTTGTTTATGTGTGACTGTCGCCAGTCTTATGTGATATGGTTATGTAAGCAGCAGTAGTGTGGGTGGAAAGACAGAATCATTTTATCCATAAACATTTGAGATTGCTTTTTAGTTGTGAGATAAAAGCTGAATTTAAAACAACCTTTAGAAATTGTAATGACTATTTGTCCCAAAGCTTAAATTCAAAAATCAAAAAACTCAAAGGTGACCAAAACAAAAGTGAATCCAACTCAAATAGTCACCTGATGCACCGTGGATTCTGGTTTACGCAGCACAAAGAATCAAAAAGTCAAAATGCAGTTCTTTGGTATTATTTTCACAGTCCAGGCAAAAAGTTTACAGGATTCTGCTTCTGCTTCTGCTTCTGCTTCTGCTCTCTGACTGACGATTAGAGTCTGATGTGACTGATTCTATAGGAGGTAAAACCTTGTGACCACCACGTGCAATAAGCTGCCTAAGAGACCCACCTATTTATACCGTCAAATACCCACATCCCAACCTGAAATTAATTAACTAATTAAGTGAATTCCTAATCAAAGAACTTATTCTAAACAACAAAAATAAAATTTCTAACGATAAATCAACTAAGAAATGAACAAAAAAAGAATAAACTAAACAATTTAAATTCTAAGGTTTAACAAAAAAAAGGGAAAATAGCTCTTACAGAGATGATTAGCCAACAATTAGTGAGATGGTTTAAAAAAAAAAGAAATATGACTAAATTTCTATACTACTAAAACAAAATCATTTTTGGAAACTCTGTTAAAAATATTGACCTGAATGTAAAAGTGAATTACAGTGTATTGGGAGAGTTTATGAAAATCAAGATTTTGGTGTGAGAACAGTAACTCAGAGATCCAGGGAAGCCAGACGGAGTAGAAAGTTCTTCCGCTTCAGCGATTCTGAAGGGACCATTCCACTCCGGAAGTGAAGGGGGCGCTATTTCCTATATTATCCGCGGTCTTCCGTTTTTATTTTCTTTTGAAATCTGTAACATATCTTCACCTTTAGGAAGGAGTTTCACTCTCAGAATGTATTTGAACTTCTCTCTGTTATTTACTTCAGCAAAGCTCAGTTTTTAACAAATTCTGTAGCTTTCGGTGTACTTCTAAATCTGCTTCTTAGTCGCATCTTTTCGGGCCTGCTACTGCCTCTAGTGGCGTGGGGGTGGTAGCACAACTAATATAATTATGTCACTAAATCAGAGTACCACAACGTTATTATTTACTATTAATTTCGGAATTACTGGCAAAAAATAAAAGATAATTATCTTTTGTCAGTAAAAGATAAATTATCTTATAAAACAATTTTTTTTCATTTTCTTAAGCATGTAGAGCTAATTAAATGACAATACTTTTATACATTATAATATCTTTAAATCTCCATCAATTATGGGAGGAACAAAAGACATAATGGGACATGCAAAACAACATGATCAAATATAATAAAAATACCATTTGCAATGTATATGTAAGAAATTTAATTGAGCAAAAGTCAATAACAATCAAATTAGTTGGGTTAACAGAAGAATAACAACCCAGATTGTTACAGGGTTGTTAAACAGATACAAGCAAAAATTCACATTTCTGTTTTTACAGTGCCATGTTTATTATTCTGAGATTTTTTGTTGGTAGAGTCTTATATATAGGAAAAATTAGATGAAATTGCTTAATCCATCAAGGTGGAAACTTTCCTTCAACTCTAAAACGATAAATCATAGAATCACATTATCAACAATTTTTGAACAAAGCAAAACACTTAGCATGCTATAGGTAAATGTTATTTAGTTTGGTTAAGAATAATTATTGCACTGTCAATAAATGACGTCTAATAGATGTTCCTAGTTCCCAGAGGAAAATAAAGTAACACCTTCATGAGCTCAGAGGTTCAAACTGATAAATAATGAGGATGGGTGCTCTCTGCTAAAATATTTCTTTCAACAAACAGTTGAGACAGAGATGTTTTTGGTTTCACCATCATTTACCTGAAAGTTAAAACTTCAGTTAAAATGTTGTTTTCACTTGAGTTGAGTTAAAATTCGAGTTAAATGTTAAAACTTAACATTTTAACTCAACAACCTCAACCCAAGATCTTATTAAAAGATAAGAGTCGCTGAGAACAGTTCTTAAAGATACAGTCATTGTTTTCAGCAAAGTTGAGCTGACTGTCCAGGAATGACACAAGGAATTTAAAATTTGCCAGTTTCAACAGGTTGGCCATCAAGTGAAACTGGAATCACTTTCAGTTCTTGCTCATCTCATTTAATTAGCTCTACTTCCTTAAGAAAATGAAAAGGTATGTTCTTTTGTGAGGGAATTTATATTTTACTGTTCCAGTAATGCCAGAATCAATAATAAAGACGTTGTGGTATTCTGATTTAGTAATGTAATTAGGTTAGTTGTGCTACCACCCCCACGCCACTAGAGGCAGTAGTAGACCCGGAAAAGATGCGACTAAGAAGCATATTTAGAAGTACGCCGAAAACTACAGAATTTGTTAAAAACTGAGCTTTGCTGAGGTAAATGAGAGAGAGAAGTTCAAAAACATTGAGTGAAAATCCTTGTTAAAAATGAAGATGTCACAGATTTAAAAAAATAAAAACGGAAGGCCGCGGATAATATCGAAAATAGCGCCCCCTTCACTTCCGGAGTGCAATGGTCCCATTTCCAAATAAGGTCCTAGACCGACAGTGGTCCGTTCCCGTCAGCATTCAAAGGAGCCTCACGCGAGCGAGGTCCCGCCCCCTGCTAGCCAACCTGCTCGCTAACGATGGCGACTCATCTGTCAAGTTGTCTAAATCTTATATGTGCACGGAAGGAGCACAATGTTTTGCTAACACTACAGCTACAAAACAAGCCCCAAAGTTTCACAGGTCAGTAAAAGGTTTTATAAAAAAAATATAATTTAAAAAAAAAATATCGAGGGAGGTGGAAGTAGGTCAGTTATGTTCCCTTGACTTCAACAACCTTAGCATGTTGTGCTGCGCAGTTCGGTGTGTTCCGGTTCAGTTTATAAGGCGACCCTCACACCAGCTCTGCGACAGAGCATCAGTCCAGCAGGTTTTTAAGTTATGAACCCCGCTGGGTTTACTTGTCACAAAATAATCAAGCCAGAATAAAAAAACAGTGCACAATATTTTATTAGACAATTTCTTTAAAACATTTCTTTTTAAAAACGAGGCTTCAGGCCTACTACTCAGTCCCTGGAACAAAAGGAACGCATAAGGTAAAGGACGGACAGAAGCAATTATTCCAAAAGAAATAAAAACATGCAATGCAAAAGAAAATATACACAAATTAGTAAATAAACAAATACAAACTGTAAAAGAAAACACTTCAAACAATGGAACAAATCTTTGTCGTCATCCAGTTCCAAATGCCCTTGGATAAGGCCAGAAGAGTAATGCCCCGCCCAACCAGCAACAAGTTTAGTTGAGAGCGGCCCAAACAGGAAGACAAGAAGCAGAGCGTCCAAAGCGCTGCAGTCAGTTGCCTGAAACAGAAAACCCATTAATGGTGGATCCAGATAAAATAAATCAAAAATTAAATAGCAGGTAGCTTACCCAGGGGTGGAAACACAGCCTAACCCGGGAGGAAGCGGGTCAGCAGGTGAGGAC
>NW_006800954.1:64833-67573 GCF_000485575.1 Poecilia formosa | reverse complement strand
AAAAATCTAAACTATTCACTAATTAATGTCTAAATTAATGTAAATGATAAACAAAATGATTACCATTCAGGTCTGTGTGACAGTAGGGTCAGCTGTCACATTCCCCCTCCCTTCAGAAGGGTCATCACACCAATGAGAGAGGTAGTCTGCAGTCACATTCAGCTTACCAGGTATGTGCTGGACTGTAAAGCGGAAGGGTTGCAGAGCAAGAGACCATCTTGTAATGCGACTATTTGTGTCCCTCATACGCTGAAGCCACTGGAGAGCTTTGTGATCTGTCTGGAGGATGAACTCTCTTCCCAGCAGATAATACTTTAGGGAGTCCAGAGCCCATTTTATGGCGAGGGCCTCCTTTTCCACTGTAGAATAATGGACTTCTCTAGGGTGTAGCTTACGACTTATGAAAGCTACAGGCTGTAAAGCCTCATCACCTTGCAGGAGGACTGCGCCAATACCCCTTTCTGAGGCATCTGTTTGTAGAATAAAACTTTTGTCAAAGTCAGGACACTTCAGGACAGAACTCTGACCCAGAGCTTGTTGAATGTTATGAAATGCTGCAGTTGTCTTCTCTGTCTACTGGACATTTAGATCCAGTCATATCTGTCAAAGAGACAGCTCTGGCTGAAAAGTTTTTATGAATCTGTGACAGAAACCTGCCATCCCTAGAAATGACCTGCTTTTTGGTTTGAGGCAATGGACAGGATTCAATAGCATGAATCTTGCGAACTTGTGGCTTGAGTTCACCATTTCCAATTATGAAACCCAGGTATTCTGTCTCAGATTGTGCAAAAACACATTTTGCTGGGTTAATGGTCAAACCTGCGCCTTGGATGAGGCCCAAAATTTCTTGTAAATGCTGAAGATGATCCTCCCATGAGTTACTATGTATGACAATGTCATCAAGATAGGCACAGGCATAGTCATCACATCCACGCAGTACCTGATCCATGAGTCTTTGGAAGGTAGCGGGTGCGCCATGCAATCCAAAGGGCAAAACTGTAAACTGGAAGAGTCCCCAAGGGGTCCGAAAGGCCGTCAACTCCCTGGACTGCTTAGAAAGGGGTACTTGCCAGTAACCTTTGCACAAGTCGATAGTTGTTAGGTACTATTAGAAGCTTTGCCCAATCTATTGACCATGTCATCGATGCGAGGAGTAGGGTAGGAGTCGAACTTTGACAGAATTAAGGTACCTGAAGTCTATACAGAAGCTCATCGTTCCATCTTTCTTCGGCACCAAGACGACAGGATTACACCACTCACTTTTTGAAGATTCAATAATCCCAAGGGACTGCATCAATTCCATCTCTCTCTTCAGGGCGCTGAGAAGGCGTTCTGGAATCCTATAGCTCAGACGTTTAACTTTAGCATCACTTTTCAACACAATCTCGTGTTCAAGAATGTCTGTACGACCTGGATATTCTTTAAATATCTGAGGATTACATAATGCTCTAACCTGAAGTTGTTGTTCACTTGACAGATGTTTCAGGTCAAGCTCCATGGGTGTTGTTGAGGGCAGGAACTGATCATCAACTGCTTCCTCCTCTTCCACAGCTCTAATCAGCATGACTTCTGCCCCCGTTTTAGGTCGCTCTGTCCACTCCTTAAGGAGGTTCACATGCAGCACTTTGGTGGAATGTGGTCATCCCACTTTAACAACTTGGTAGGTGGTAGGTCCAAGCTGTTTTGCTACCTCAAATGGCCCCTGCCACTTGGCCAAAAGCTTGCTCTCACTGGATGGTAGCATAACCAGAACCTTCTGGCCTGGAACAAAGGTCCTCTGCCGGGCTGACTTGTTGTACCAAGCCTTCTGGTACTTTTGGGCTGCTGCCATGTGCTGCTGGGCCAAAGCTGTCATCTTTTGTAGCCTCTCCCTCATCTGCATAACATAGGAAATAACATTAACAGGCTCTTCCCTCCCCTCTTCTCCAGCCCAGGTCTCCTTTAATAGCGCCAGAGGTCCCCTCACCTCATGACCATATAAAAGTTCAAAAGGAGAGAACCCGGTGGAGGCCTGTGGTACTTCCCTGTAGCGAAGAGGAGATAAGGAAACCATTGATCCCAATCGGAGCCAGTTTCATCCACAAACTTACGCAGCATCTGCTTGAGCGTTTGGTTGAATCTCTCCGTGAGCCCGTCTGTCTGTGGATAAGGGGTAGTTTGAGCACCCTTAATCCCCAGCAGCTGATATACCTGCTTTAGGAGAGTAGACATGAAGTTAGTGCCTTGATCTGACAATTTCACAGGGAAATTCAACCTTTGAAAAAAAAATGCACCAAGGAGAAAGCCACAGCTCTTGCTTTAATTGTCTTTAATGGAAACACTTCTGGGTACTTGGTTGCATAGTCTGTTATCACCAGCATATATCTGTGTCCAGATTTGCTTCTTTCAAGTGGACCCACAATGTCCATACCCAAGCGCTCAAAAGGTGTGTCAATTAGGGGAAGAGGTTGCAGTGGAGCTCTAGAAGGGAACTTATTAGAGGTTAATTGGCACTGAGGGCAGGTCCTACAGAACTGTGCAACATCAGTCCGTAATCCAGGCCAGTAGAAATGGCGCTTGATGCGAGCCAAGGTCTTGTGGCTCCCTAGGTGGCCAGCCCAGGGAATTGAGTGGCCCAAAATGAGCACCATCTCTCTTGCTTCCTTAGGGACGACAAGTTGCTTAAATGCCCCCTGTTGGCGGTAAAGGATATTTTTCTGTAGAACAAACTCTTCAGCACCATCTCTGTGGTCACCTTTCT
>NW_006800954.1:62765-64194 GCF_000485575.1 Poecilia formosa | reverse complement strand
GAGTTAGAGGAGACTCCTCTGGCTGTTTTGCTTGAGAACGAGTCACTACATTGCAGTTCTGTGGTTTATGTAGCAAATCAAACAAAACGGGTAAATCACTACCTACTACTACTGGAAAAGGAAGATTTTCTGCAACACCAACATTCAGTAGGTATAGTTGTCCTTGCACTTCAATATAAATATCCGCTGTGGGGTATGGCCTTTCATCACCATGCACACATCAGATAGGGATTGTGTCAGATGCACAAATTATATTAGATGGAATCAGCTCTCTTTCAACAAGAGTCTGAACTCTCCCGGTATCAATTAAGGCCTTCACACTTTTCCCATTAACATCACTCAGTTTCACCGACTGTCCAACACTGATGCAATTGTCACTTTTAAGTGGGACAACACACAGCTGAATGAGTTTGGGAGGGTTTTTTGGACAGATGGGTTTTGTATGGCCTTCCTGACCACACAAATAACAAACGGGCACTTTATTATATTGCTTACTGACTGATTTTCCCTTAGGAAGGCCTTACCCACAGCAGATACACCCTTTTGGTGGTGTTGTACAGGTGCAGCTCTGCGTGTGTCTTTAGCTGCCTTCCAAGAGGAGTAACTCCATGGTTGTCCTTTCCGTCTTGCAGCCACAAACACCTCAGCCAGTGAAGCAGCTTTGGAAGCTGTTGGAGGATCATGTTCCCGGACCCAAACCTGAAGCTCAAGAGACAGCATATGGAGATATTGCTCCAAAACAATAGCTTCACCAATGGCTTTCACCGTTTTACCTCTAGGTTCTCTTTCTCTGTAATGTTAACTATAAGAGTTGTATGAAAAATGATCCATTTTTCATACAACTCTTTTAACCTTACATACAGCTCCTTGGGAGTTTCTCCAGGCTCCACTTCTGTAGAACGAAATCTCTGGCGATAGGTTTCTGGATTAATGTCATATTTCTTAAGAATTGCCTCTTTAACAGATGTATAATCATCCACTTCATCAATGTCCATATGCACATAAGCGCTTCTGGCTTTTCCAGTGAGCAATGGAACCAGACGGAAGACCCAGTCATTCTCTGGCCAGTTACATGAAACTGCAATCCTCTCAAAAGTAATTAAAAAATGTTCAATATCATCAGTTTCTGTTATTTTTTCTGATTTAGGCTCCAAGAAGGAACGAAACTGACCTGAAGTGGAGATGACTTTGCAGCAGATGTTTATCCTGTGGTTCTTGTTCATCTGAATCAGTTTTCCAGCTTAGCAGGTTCAGGTGTTGGAGAAGTTTGGGCCTGCACTTCTGATTGCAAGAGACTAAATTGGTGCTGGAGAGACCTGAACCGTTGATCTTGGCGAGCTGCTTCCTCTCTCATCGTTCTATTCTGTTCCTCCTGCTGGCTCATGTGGGCACGAAGAATACTGACAAGATCTGTATATGTTGGTTCTTT
>NW_006800954.1:34899-35935 GCF_000485575.1 Poecilia formosa | reverse complement strand
CCCTGCTGCGTCATGGAGGCCATGAAGAACTTTCTGTTTCATTGAGTCAGGTACTATGAACTGGAGGATTTTCTTGTTCATGTGAGGATCTTTCCTTGCCTTGTACAGCATGCGATTCTGTATGGTGAGTCTGGTCCAGTGTTTCAACAGCTTAATCACGCTCCGTGATTCATTAGCCCTTTCACGTTTGGTAGGTTTTCTATGTCTCCGTACGAAGTACATGGCTCTGCTGATTGTGTTGTCAGCCTCCTGCCAATTGACAAGCTGACTCTGTGGAAATGCAGATGATTGGTTTTCATCCAGCAGAAAATTGGGGTCAACACCAGTTCCCATCATATGGCTCACACCTCCACTGGACTGAACATTGAGGATGGCAGCAACTTCCTCTGCTGAGACTGAGCCTTTTGTGTTTGGTGGAACTGTGTCTTGAACTGGCTCATTTGGTATCTCACCACCATCGTCTACAACAGCTTGACAGTTGTTGGACACTCTGAAGACATCCTGCACGAGTCTGTCATTCACACTGTTGACCTGATCCAACAACAGAGTATATGGCTCATTTACCAGGCATGACACATGACTGGACAAATGGCTCACGACTCAAGGCATCTGCAACAATGTTCTTTGAGCCAGGGATGTATTTCAGGTCAAAGTCGTATGCAGCAAGCTTTGCCACCCACCGCTGTTCACATGCATCAAGTCTGGGCTTAGTCAGGATATATGTCAATGGATTATTATCAGTCCATATGGTGAAGTGTCTGCCCTTCAACCAATGGCTGAATTTATCACATACTGCCCATTTTAATGCAAGAAATTCTAGCCGGTGAGCAGGGTAGTTTAGCTGGGAGCGTGAAAGGGTTCTACTTGCAAAGGCAACTGGCCTAGCCACTGTTCCATCAGACGGCAGTTGTGACAGGACTGCTCCAATCCCATCAAAAGATGCATCAACAGCTAGAATGAATGGGGCTTTGAAATCTGGATGGGCTAGTGTAACACTTGTCATCAGGTCGTGTTTCAGTGTCTCAAAAGCAGTCTG
>NW_006800954.1:24955-34172 GCF_000485575.1 Poecilia formosa | reverse complement strand
CTGTACTGTCTATAGGTCGCCTGGGTGGAGCTTGTCTTCTTACATGTGACTGATCAGAGGCTCCATGCAGCAGAACCTTCTCTAACATGGTCATTACATCTGTCAGGGACACATATTGAGAGCTGTGTGTCTGGGGGTACTCCTGACTGTTATGTGTAGGGACTAAGCCATGGCTCACCTCTGCTTTGTGCACTTTAATGTCCACTGTCTTCTCGTGGTGTACTGGGGAAGTTTCTTTACAGCGCGTCTCAGCATGGTACTCATTCAGCACCTCGAGGACTTCACATGCTGACCACCTATCAATAGTTTTGGACCTGAAAATGAGAGCCAGGTCTTTACAGGGACAATTCCTAATAAACATACGGGTCACGGCACCAATGTAACAGCTCTCTCTTTACCCGTCCGTCCTGTTATGCACACTCGGAGGCCGGTTGGTTGGTTTCTAGATGATTTATTGCAATCTGTAATCAGTGGTTGATAAAACACATATGGCACAGTGAGCCTCTCTACTGGTCAACCTATGGCTCACAACAGAGCTTTGAACCAACTGTGTGGAATTTTTGGTTTCTCATCCAATTTATAGGTAACCAGTAGGGGGCGCCAAAAACCACCAATTACAGGATAACTGTGAAACATATTTTAGCAGGAATTTCATCTGTATATCTAATACCCATTACATATGTTTGTATCACCTCAAGCTTTGTCGTCTTTCATTATCGACCACGTAGTGCCATTATCTCATGACTTCTCAATTTTTATCATAAGTTTGACGCAGCTAGAAATATTTTTCTGTGTGGAATATGCTGTTCTATTTTTCCTGGATGTTGTAGTTTCCTGGACCACAGCGTCAATATAACTGGTAAGCTGGTAATCAAGAGAATTTGCGGTCGGACTGCTTCATTGATAGACTGAGAGCTGTAGAAAAAAAAGAAAAAAAAGCATGGCCTCAGTCCACATATCTACCAAAAGTCAGGCGGAGTGGTGCTGCTGGCTAACGAGTAAAGATGATAGGAGGAACTGAAGGCAAATTGGCTTTTTCAGCGTATCAAATGAAAATATTTATGTTTGAGATGACTTTGTCCTTTTTAAAAAGCCAGGTTAAGGAAAATACTTTATACTGCCAAATGTGCAAAACTTACTGACATTTTCCAACAACAGCCATGACAAGAGACAGCTTAAAGGGAGTTACACCATTTAATTTTCCTTTGGGATCAATTAAGTATTTTTGAATTTAATTATTTTTTGAGCCCCTTTTGCTCTGCAGAGCTGCGGTTCAAATCGGGCCAGCCAGACTAGGCTGGTTTGGAGTTAACTGTTGATTGGTTCATTGGCTGCAGGGGCAGAATAAAGAATCAGAGGAGCACTAGACTTGCTCGATGTCTGTCATTTGCATGCTGCATCAATAAATTCCTGTCATAATCTATTTTTACCCTACACTGGGATTACAATCACCTCTTCAGCCAAAGATTTTAATGGAAAATGTAAATAGCATTTCTCCAATTGAACCGATCAGAAGTTGGCTAGGCTGTGAATGAGGGGATTTCCGCATCTGGCGTCGCTCCAGCCGGGAAATCCCACCTGCCGCAACGGTAGTTCAGCTGGCTGCAAGTCCGGTTCAGAGACAACATTCAGATGAGTTTTTTTTTTTTTCGTTAAATGTAAAGCTAAGGTAAATGTTTCCCTCAGCCTCCATGCTCATGAGCGCATACAGAAAAAGCGCGTCGGGAGACCCAAGAAGGAAACTGTTCCGCGGTCGCTGGGAAGATCGCCCGGGTAGTCGGTTTACGTGACGTATCCTGCTCAATGCAAAGCAACCAGGTCTATAGCACCAATAGGACCGGGGTCGAACGGAGCCGGGCTGGGCCAGGCTGGAACTTGCAGTGCAAAAAGGGCTTTAGAAATACATGACAATCAAGTATTAATGGACAAAACTTGCCTTAATAAAATAACTTGCGCTGATGTTTATGCAGGTTTTTTTAATTAAATGTTTTTGTTACAGGTGAATTGAGATCTATTCAGATTCTGAGGAAAATCCACAGATTCAGAGAAAATCCCCCATGACCAGAATCTCCATGCAGCCACAGTCTCCCACGTGTTCTCCACCTTCACCATCTTATCCACTCTGATGATCCACCATTTGCTCTGTGTTCACTTTTGGCTGTTTAATCCACCCAGTATCTCCAGTAACCAACTCCCTTCGACTGGAAGCTCCTTTATCAGGTAGTGAAGTGAAGCCACTTCTTGACAATTTCACCACACTCTGCGACAGTCAGCTGCGGGTCAAACTGCAGAGCAGCAGCTGAAAAACACAAAAATAAGAGTGAGGAAGGTGCCGGTTAGAAAGATGATAAACATTTGAAAAGTTCTGAAAGACATTGAAATATTAAATAGTGTACTGGTTATAGGTCTGAGAACAAACACACCGTATAGTTCCCCACACTCTAAAAAGAAAATAGTTGAACCAACTTAATTGAATTGCTTCTATAGGTAACAAGCAATTCATTTAAGTTTATCCAACTGAATTTATTAAGTTTATCCAACTTAATTTATTAAATTTATCCAATTCAATATATTATAATCATCCAACTCAATTTGTTAATTTATTTTTAACAAATTTATTAAACCCCCTTATGAATTAAGTTATAAAAACTTAGCAAATTGAGTTGGAGGAACTTAGTGAATTGAGTTGGGTGATCATAATAAATTGGGTTGGTCAGACAGGATACGAAACTGGCATTGAACTCAATTGTTTTAAGTAAAGTCAAAGTGAAAAATCCCTTTGGGTTAAAGATTTGTAAGATTTGGGTTAAATGAACACAAAAAAGTAAGTTGTCATAGCGAAAGCAAAAGAATTAAGTGAAATTAATGTAAATAAGTCTATAAGATGAACTGCAGCCCAAATAGACTTTTTAGAGTGCATGTACATTCGCCGTTAAATTAATAAGGACATGCTAATGAAAAATCATTAATATTTATCTTAATGTTAGTTGACATATACAGTTAGCATTTTTGATACTGCACTCATGTTAAAATGAGGGAATCGATATTTAAAATAAAGGGCTGTTTATCAGAAAAGCTAAACATAAAAGGATCAGAGTTGATTTAACACAGAGACAGAAAAATAGAGCAAAAGGTGATTTGTATTGAAGTTGGAAAAATTTACAATTTATACAGGATAAACTTCTATCAAATAACTGGTCCAATCTTCCATTAACCACAAACATTTCCAAATAAGTTGATAATTAAATTAATTCAAAAATGTCCATATGCTGATAAAGATACCACACAAGTAGTAATAGTCCAGTTCAGTTTAACCAGTTACTATTCCAAGAATCAACAGATTGAATCAGTCATTAGCCTGTTTAGATCAGTGTTTCTTTTTCTTCTTCTTCTTCTTTCTTTATGGCGGTTGGCAAACAACGTTTAGGTGCATTACCGCCACCTTCCAGGTTGGAGTATGGACCAGATGCTTATAATCTCCCCATAATACCCGTTTTCCTAAGAAAAATAAAAATACTGAAAACAACTACATCAACTACATCCCCTGACGATCTCTGAAAGAGCTCTCTTATACCTAATTTATTTTTATTTCTACTTAACTCTAAGTAATACCTCTCTTTCCCGTACTAATTTGTTGCATTCTAAGAAAATATGTTGTACTGTTTCTAATTCTCCACAATAATTACAACAACCTGTATTATGTTTATTAATAATTTTAAGAGTACTATTTAATCCTGTTTGTCCAAATCTTATTCTAGATATAATATCTTCTTCCTTCTTATTTCTATTACATTTCAACTTTTTCTTGAATGCTATAATAAAACCTCACCTTGTCTCCTCTATCCCACTGCTCTTGCCATTTTCCCTTGATATACTCTTTTATAATATTCTTTAACTCATTTTTACTTATCTTAATATTCAAATCAACAATATTCTTATTTTGAAGCACTCTTAGCAAAACTATCAGCCAACCACACCAATGTGGGCTGGACTCCAAACTAGTTTAAGATGAGAACCATGATTTTTAATCCTGAAAATTGAGTGAATTATTTCCAATATAGTATCTTGCCTTAATTCTGAATTTACCTCTTGAATACTAATTAATGCACTACTTGAATCTGAACAAATTAAAACCTCTCTTCTTTCCATTTCCTCAACCCATTCTAAAGCCATTAAAATTGCCATTAACTCACCTGTATACACTGTCAGTTTATCAGTTATTCTTTTATTTTTCATAAAGTTTAAATCTGGAACTACAAATGATATACCTACTTGATTGTTTAACATTTTAGAGTTAAATACTTAATACATTTTACCAATATTAAATATTCCATTTCTGTGCTACAATGTGTGATGGTCTCGTGCCATCCCTAAAAACATAACTCCCTAGGCATTTGCCCATATTGCTCATGTAAGAAACCACCACTGTCTGCACCATTAAACATAGCAATTGAGGCAATGCCCTGACGGTAAATAACGCTCAACTATGAACACTGACCAAGGAGCAATAAGCAAGAAGTAACCAAACACAAGGCGCTCATCGTGACTGTTTTCACTCTCTATCCCAGTACATGAAACCAGGTAGTCTGACACCATGGCAGACATTACAGCTTCCACTTCGAACAAAAACAATCAAAGACCAATCTGCATTCTGTGCATCCTCTTTCGTTCTTGTGTTTTAATTATTTGTTAATTTAAATATCAACGTACATAATTAAATAAAATAATGATGCAGTGTACACAGAGCATTACAAGAACAAAGAACGGGTGTTCTGTCAGGTCAGAACGTCATATGCTTAGCACGAACTCACGGTGTTCTGTCAGATCAGCATACGTTGTCAGATAGTCGTATGCTTAGCTCAGACATGCATACGCTGTCATTACCATATGATTTTATTTAATCAGCAACATAGAATCATGACATAGATCATCATACACTTTATTAACAGCTGTATGGCATCCAGCTGCAGCCAGACCTGCTTTAAATATACTTTGAAACCATGACAATGCATGCATATCTATCTAGTTATCATATTATGTCATATTATAAACAATTTAATGACTTATTTTCATCATAACTTGTTGCGTATGCTGAACTGACAACTCCACTGACGTCGGACTTCTTAATGCGCATGCGCTGGCATGGTACTCATTGCATGTATGCTATCCTGACAGCGTATGGCTATCTGATAGAACACCGGCTATATCTGTCAGACACGTCATTACCATAAGATTTCATTTAATCAGCAACATAGTCATGACGTAGATCGTCATACACTTTGTTATTAACAGTAGTATGGCATCCTGACTTAGCGGTTAAGTGAGTTTTACATGGGCGTGTGTTGTAGCTGACTCCAGCTGCAGCCAGACCCTGCTTTAAATACACTTTGAAACCATGACAACACATGTATATCTATATAGATATAATTGAAAACAATTTAATGACTTATTTTTGTCATAACTTGCGCATGGTGAACTGTGTTAATTCTCAGTACTCAGCCACGCCCTAAACTCCTCCCAACTCTAGCATACCGACTACTGACCAGCTCTCCGTCTCACGGGTCCGAAAAGACTCTAATTCCCGGGTATTACCGCAGATAAGAATTTAGAGAACTTTTGTTTAAGCTGGGAGCGGGAGAGATGCGTCCAAGTTCTAACTACCTACATCCAGACGTTATGCCCCGCTTCTGTCCATAGTTCCGACAATCGGAGTAGCCCTGCCGGTGTCCGAACCAATGAACCACATCTGTTAACGGTAGCTCTCTCCCTAATAATTAACGTGCACTTGGTAACCGACTTGGATAATTTTAGTGACTAGGAATAAGTCCCAGGGACATTATTTATCTGAACTAAAGAACGTACGAAGCCACCCTAAGTTACTAGGACCATTAACACTGGTTTTACAATAATCAGAAGAATTAAATCTAAATGACTCAATTAATTTAACTGTCCACAACATCAAATTAGACTTTAGTATTTTATTAGCAAGCTTTAGCAAGGGAAAAGGACATACAGCATTTTAATAAAAATCAAGAAATTAAAAACTTTAAAGAATCAACATAAATCACTCCTATTACTACCCTACGCTATGTCTTAATCTAAATAGAGGCTTTTTGGGAGGAGGCAGTAATACTCGAACCCAGATGCAGAGACGATCTTGGCAGCAGAAACTTTAACGTCCATGGATGGAGTCCTGTCTTTGTCTTGGCAGAATCCTTTCAGCATAAATCCAAAGTTGAACTGGTGAGAATCCTCTCTGAACTCAGTTCTTTATCCACGAAAGATCTTTGTCTATTCCCCATGTCCACTGCAGCATTGTTGAAATCCTTTGGGTTGAGCGTGGGGCCGCAGTCGAATCAGAGTCCCGGGTTGTGGGTAAACGGATCTTGTTCCTTCCTTGGGCAGCGAGCAGTCATCCCGGGGTGTCATCACGCAGCCCTCCNCAGAAACACCATATTATAGCTGATAAATTACGCCCCTCTTTTTGCATGCAACCTTCTACATAACATTTGTTGTTAAAATGTTGGCATATTCATTGCACATAAAATCAGACCAAATCAGGCAGCAAAATCATATAAAGGATTAAAAACTTAAAATAAATGTTCTAAATCATCTAGCCCATAGTCATATCTTACCAAAAGATGATGCATAAATTTATCAATACTTAACAGAAATTTTTACCACAAATCTTAATGTTATACTTGTTATACTTAATGTTTTATACATGTTTTATTTACACTGATTTATTAATTAATACTCTAATTATTCTTTATTGTTTCAAGTCATATATTGGTCTTGTTATCAAATCTTATTTTAATAGTTATTTTATTGTATTATCAGGAAGGAAGAGATTTTTTGTGTTAGCTTTTAGTTTTATTTCTTTTTAAAACTTCATTCCTAATTATCATTTATTTCCTTATGTTAAGTCTCTTCCAGTAATTTTCCTTTTGTATTATAACTCGATAAACTTCGAATTTTAAGAAGCTTCTCCTTTAGAACTGTATTTTGTCAATCTTTTGAACCTCTTTTTATATAAGGCCTACATGAGAAATAATGTTTCCTATCATGTTGAACCCAAAACTTAACTGTATTTTAGAAGCAGTTGTTAATTTGTAAATCTCCAATTTAGACCAATTTAATTTCAGTCATCATATTTTCTATTTTAAAACCTTAAAGAATGATCAGCCTGTTTTACATGAGTAAAGTTAACCGTATCACTAAATATCAAAATGACCTACTTTATTCCAATCATAGTTTTAAATCCCAAAATTTCAACCATTTTAACCTTTGATCCATTTATTCTTTTGAAAACCTATTTGTAAAATATTTAATTTGATAATAAATTACCCTTTTTATAGTGTTTATCAATTATCAATGCCATTTTCAGTTTTTCGGAGAAATTCGATACAGCTAAGTTTATTAAATGATGTAAATATTTAGTTTAGACCTTCCTGGATGTCTTAGTTAAACAACTTATTTTAAATCATATGAAGAGAGATGCAACAATCCAACGATCACCTTCCTTATTTTAAGAAACACTGTTTTATGTAAATTATTTGATAAGCAATATTAAGTTTAGTGTATTCAATTTATAAATTTTAGTTATTCCATATCCAAATAGTTAGTTTGTATTTAATGAATTTTGATTTAACTTCAATAACCTCTTTTTCCAAGAAGTAAAGAGAAATCCAAACTAAAAATTTGCCTATTAGATCAATTCCATTCATGTCCCCCTGTTTCTATAACAGAACAAATGTTCTGTCATAGAATACAACAAAAATTCCATACAACTCATTGAGATGAAATCTGCTATCGCCGCTAACTTTAGCCTCAGATAACACAGTTGGATGTAATTCAAACATGTGTCCCAGATGCTGTTACAATCTGCACACCTCAATCAAAGAATTTAATGTTTGATTAAATTTATGAAATCAACACAGAACTTGGTGTCATTAGCTCAGTAAGCTCTGCAGACACTCATCAATCCACTCTAGCACCTTAATTTTAAATTCCATTTAATTTAAATTTAGTTGTCACTAAATGGTAGCCACTGTACTATGTAAATAAAATTTAGATCATCTTCCTTAGTAGATGAAGCGGAG
This sequence comes from Poecilia formosa, assembly GCF_000485575.1. NCBI lineage: Eukaryota > Metazoa > Chordata > Actinopteri > Cyprinodontiformes > Poeciliidae > Poecilia > Poecilia formosa. The sequence goes on along the minus strand of NW_006800954.1, from coordinate 26,070 downwards.
CCCACAATGCAATTCAGCTATGGTTAAGAAAAAATATGTAATTGCAATAGTTAGTCCCTGCCCATTCTTTTCAGGCAGGAAGGGAAAAACACATTAGCATTTTGTGAGACAAACAGAGTGAATCATGGAGGAAGTTAGTACATTTCCGAGAAATGCAGAATCGTAACCGTTGGTTCACACGAACCCTCAAACTGCATTGTAAAACCTCTGACACCAGGAGATAGGATGTCCTCAACACATTAGCATTTTACTGCAGGGGTTCAGGACGTGAAGGCAACAGGGCGCATCTGTGCTATAACTAAATTAAGGAGAGATAAAAAATGGCATCACACACTACAAAAATTTAAAAAGAACTTATTCACCACTACCAAGTTTTGTTGGCATCCATTTCGTCTCCAACCTGCAGACTGAAGGGAACCCCAGGAGTGGGCTTTGGCGCCCAGGTCACATGATCAGAGGTGAGAATCCAGGATCAAACATGAGAACACACAACAGGACCACTGCTGAGCGACTTGCCATGCACAATTCTTTATCTGCTGAATTAGAAGGTGTCCAGAGTAGCAGTCATTCCTGCAGTGCAGAAACATCTGGATACAGTCCCTTGTTAATTCTCAGTACTCAGCCACGCCCTTAACTCCTCCCAACTCTAGCAGACTGACTACTGACCAGCTCTCCGTCTCACGGGTCCGAAAAGACTCTAATTCCCGGGTATTACCGCAGATAAGAATTTAGAGAACTTTTGTTTAAGCTGGGAGCGGGAGAGATGCGTCCAAGTTCTAACTACCTACATCCAGACGTTATGCCCCGCTTCTGTCCATAATTCCGACAATTGGAGTAGCCCTGCCGGTGTCCGAACCAATGAACCACATCTGTTAACGGTAGCTCTCTCCCTAATAATTAACGTGCACTTGGTAACCGACTTGGATAGTTTTAGTGACTAGGAATAAGTCCCAGGGACATTATTTATCTGAACTAAAGAACGTACGAAGCCACCCTAAGTTACTAGGACCATAAGCATTGATTTTACAATGATCAGAGAAATTAAATCTAGATGACTCAATTAATTTAACTGTCCACAACTGCAAATTAGACTTTAGTATTTTATTAGCAAGCTT
>NW_006800954.1:22516-23759 GCF_000485575.1 Poecilia formosa | reverse complement strand
ATAAGTTATCATTATTAATTCAAGTATTTTACTCTGGGTTTTATCCAATTACTCAAAATGTTTAGATTTTATTCCTTAAACCTTTAATGCCTTGAAATGAGTACTCTGAACTATTTTTATTCACTGCAGGCTGGAAACTTCCTCCTTTTTCAGGAAACCTGCTTTTCCTGTTCCATAACTCTCTTTCTGCCTGACTATGATTTTTTATGATTAAATAGAAAAAAGTAGAATTAAAGCAAAGTTTGCAGGACACTATAACAACATACACAACCAGATTAATTTTATTACAGTTTGACTCTACTGTTGGGTCTTGATGTCACCTGTGTAATCAGTTTTAAATATAACTTTATTTATTGTTATTATTAAACTAAAATCTCCAGCATGGGGAAGTGGGATGAGCTCGACTTTTCTCGACACCCTCTTTGATGAACTTTGGTCAGCCTTTCGTGGTCGACAGAGCAGGACGTAGAAACCAGCAGATCAGTCATCCTCTGAAACCCCCGTCTGGGTTTGGACAAAAGGCTTTGAAAGGCTGACTCCCTGCTGATTCCCGGCCGTAGAGGACTCTCACAGATAACGCCCGAGTCCCTTTTGTTTTCAGCCAGGTGTGAAAAGCAACACTCAACGCAGACATCTGTTGCCAGGTCCTGTGAGCAGCACTTTGCCCTCACGTGACAACAGGAGAACAGTTCATCTTCACTGACCTTCATAATTGTTCAATAGCTTTTGGCTTTCATACAGCAGTCCAGCAGAAGATGGGCACAGTTCAGCATCGTCATGTCTTTGTTCAGCAGCAACAACAGCGGCCTGATGCGGTAATCAAGAAGATCCTTTCTAAACACATCGTCCCATGATCTCTGAGCTAGAAAGACCCTGCCCCCAAGATCGCCATCAAGTCAGAAGGAAGGAGAACTGCCAGAGAAAAATAATACAAAGTAATTAAAAATCAAAACTTATGTGTGTCACATTTTGTTACTTTCACTATTATAATTAAAATTTATCTTGTGATGCATCCTCCCTTGTGGCTCTAGATTTGTTGTTGTTATAGCACAAACAGCCAACTGCCCCAAATCCTGAACTGCAAAAAGAATAAACATAGAAATGTGTTAAAACATTCCACCATCAGATTTGCCAGAATTAAGAAAATAAAGACACTTACTGTTCAAAATCAATAGACGTCAATACCTCGATGACATTCACTCTGCTTGTGCCAAATATCAACTACAAATTTTAAAATCACAAC
>NW_006800954.1:16163-21967 GCF_000485575.1 Poecilia formosa | reverse complement strand
CAACAATTTTAAATGAAAATAAACATGACATACATGTTGTTTTAAAGCTGTTCAATTCTAGATGATCAAATCTAATTTAGTAGAAGCTTCGATATCACAGGCACCATATTTTAGTCAAGCAGGAAGGCAATATGAAAGGCTCTTTACCTAAAGAAATCCATAATTAACTATTGTTGAATGAAAAAAGTCAAAATTATTGATTAACTAATTTACAATTAACCATATACAAAAATTTACCAGGAATTAGGGTCTACTTCTCCTTCTCCCCCTGTTGATATAATAAAATTATCATTTTGAAAACAATTTTGAATCTGTGTTACTGTTATATAATAATTTGCTGAAAAACTAAAATATTGTAAGATGTTCCACCATTTCTCCAAATCTTCCATCTAGTATTCAAACTAGACTGAGATGATGTAAATTTCAAAGTTCCATCAGTAATCTCTTATCTTTATATCCCCCTTTGTTTTTCTTATTTCCAAAAAGAAAAACAATTTTCAGGTGGAAAACAAAAATCAAAGAACTTTCCCCCATTGTGCTAAAATTTCAACATGTCCAATCAGTTACCCATAAGAAATAAAAACTAATTAAATTCAGTTAGTAAGTGTTAGTAAAAAATAAAATAAAAAATAAAATACCAAAGTGGACGAGACAGTCTCACAATTACTAATTCTTATCTGCTTTAAGTCAAGGCCGAAGTTGTGCCGCCTCTGTTGTATGAATCCTACTGCACAAGCAGATGATACAGCTGTAATCAGATTGTGATACCAAAATATGTAATCATCACCTTTAAAATTGTCTGTAAAGCAGTAATAAAAGTAAATCTATGAAACAAAACCTTTACTGTCCCTAAATAGTTTAAAATAAGAAAAATATCACACAGCTACTCACTAAAGTGACGTCATATGTACAAAGCGCTTCCTAAAACCCATCAAAGGCCATTTGCATACACATTCACTCTCATTCACACTCAAGCAGACTCTTTAACACCCCATTGTAAGAAAGATGCAGGATGTTACCCCAGATTAACCTGACCAAACAAAGTGAGGTGTGATCTGCCCCCAACACTCTCGTGAGAGCAGGAACACGACCCCATTCTCAGTATTCGAAGGCATCTTTACATTAGATGATCTATAATGTAAGAAATATACTTTCCAATTCTCCTCGATGACATTGGGCAAACACATTGAGTAGTGTAATTCACCTACAGCAACTGAAAAGATTCCCATGTTCACATGTAATTTGTTCGTCACACTCCAATGTGTAAAATAAAAATATTTGTGAACCATAAAGTTAGAACTTCCCAATTTGTACTGAATCCATCTTCCAAACACATATTTACCCAAATTTCAAACCAAAATTCATCCTGTAGAAAGTATTAAACACAATTATTATAAGACCATGCCTGAAAGGAAACAAAATCATCCAACAGTTCTAATAATGTTTTCTAATTTGTGAACCAGTTTCAAAAACTCCATTTTATACACACAACCGTATTTCATGATAGCCCACTGTTATTAAATGGCTACCCAGTAACTAGACCCCCTGTAGGAAAACCCCAAAAACCGTTCATGTGGTCATGTAATATGCAAAATGGGCTGCACACGAAGCTCGTCCTACAAGAAACAAAGTCATTCATTAGTGTTCCAACATGTCCTACATTAACAGTGCAGAAAACACTGTCAAGGAGAAAAACATCATATTTATCATTTTTGTTCCGTTGTTCCAAGCAGTGAGGGTGTTTCATCCAGTGTCAGGAAACCTAGGAATTGAAGTGATTGTAAATGTTACAGTATTATTAAAACAAAAAATGAGATCATTCCAGTGCTCCAGCCTGGAACTGACGCCACACATGTCTCCCACTGAGAAAGTAGAAACATCTGTAAATCCGTTATTATGTACTTTTCATTTCAACATAAAACACAGTTCCAAAAGAAATTCACATCAAAATCCAAGAATCCTGAAAGAGTGAGCTGCAAATGTCAGTGGTAACAGAACTGAAGAGCTCCCAAAATGCAAATGGAGTGGTCAATCAGCCCCCCTGCTGTGAAACAAAACCTGTAAAACCTGTAACCAAAATGGAGAAACCTCTGTCCCACAGAAGCACATTTTAACAGAAAGTTAGTAATACAACATCCAGCAAAAAACATTTGACAATATTTTATAACACAATCTCATCAACCATCCACCAACACAAAAATCACAAGACAAACACATAACACGTAGTGAAACACAAATCACTTCTGCACAATCTCAGCACAACTCAGACACAGACAGACAAATAGACAGCAACGCGTGGTGGAACATATAACGGCGGAAGACAGACCACACAGCAATAGATCAACCCGCAGCCAAGCACGCACACAAACACAAAGAAACGTACAAAACACAGAAACACAGACGACGTCGTAGTTCAGCCAAGAAAAGACAGAAAAGAAAAGAAAATGTCAGGCGCCGACTAAAAGAATGTATGATGCATCATTTTAATTTTCCAACTTTACTTTTACAAATCTCTTTTATTCTCATTTCAACTTCTCTTATTACTTATAAACTTCTTAACAAACCATCACTGTTAGTCACTTATATTCAATAACTTTTAGGGCTGGGTACGCCCAAGGCAAAAATTAGCCTAAATTTAGCATAATAAAGAATTTGTCTCAGTCCTTTAAGGTGATTCAACCTGTACCGAATTAAATAACTTGTCTCAGTCCTTTATACTCATGGCAACTCGATTCAGAGTCCCAGAGTAGGGTGATTCAACCCGCTAGGCCTATTAATCCCAAACCAGTCCAATTATTAGTCCACTGGAGATGAGCCGTAATCTCCTGGCCGATTCAAGCCAATGCTAATTAATACACAGACACCCGAAATTCTTTTATAGAGGCACAGGCATGGATCCTCAGGGTAAAGAATTTAAAAGAAACCCAGCTTTAGGACAGAGGTAACGTAAACTCCTACTGNTGAGTTAGCTGTGGCCATCGGATTTCTTACTATTTATGCAGCGCTATTATATTACTGACGATTAGACAAACATTTTCTGCCGCTGAGAGGAAACCACTGCGCATGTCCCGGAGCGCCGTGCGCGAGTGAAAGGTGGGGTGGGGAGGGGGGAGTAACAGAAACACGTAGTTGCTTGGATTTTAATCAGTGCGTTTTGCATCCACTGAAAACAAAGATGTTAACAAATAAAGTGTATGCTGTACGTTTAGTGATATTTTCACAGTTGCGGTCTCGACTGGTCTTGAAATAAAATGCCGAGTCCTCAGCGCCCGAGACCGAGACAAGACCGAGACCAAATGCGGTCGAGTCCAAGACGAGACCGAGACCATCAAAAAATAGTCTCGAGACCGGTCTCGAGACCAAGACCGTTCTCGAGTACTACAACACTGCTAATTAGAAAATTATCAATTCCAATATCTTTTACTTTATTTAAAATTATCCACCCAAAACTATTAATTTGCTTCTTTTCTTTTTCTTGACAAGGTTGCAGCATAACATGTGATAGATGAGCATCATTATGTCCTTTAATATTTGCCCCGTAAGTCATGACCAGCTGCTCTCTCTTGAGCTCCAGCCGCATCTCACCCATCTCAACCGGTAGAGCTGAAACTGGAGTGGTTTTCATCGCTCCGCAGCAAAGTCTTAATGCCTTATATTGTATTTTATCCATCTTTGCCAATAAACTACTTGAAGCTGAATTATATAAAATACAACCATAGTCAAAGATTGATCAAATTAGCCCGATGTAAACGGTCTTTAATGCTTTCCTGTCTGCTCCCCATTTTCTGCCTCTCAAACATCTCATATTTAATTTTTTATTTACTTTTTTCCACTATTTTACCTATATGTATTTTCCATGTGAGTTTTTTTTTATCAAACCACATACCCAGATATTTAATTTGATCTTCCCTTTCTATAGCATTCCCATACAATTTAAGATTCACATTAATATTAAACTTCCTATTTGTAAAAACAACAAATTTAGATTTGGATATTGAGAATCTAAATCCCCATTCTAAAGCCCAAGCTTCTACCCTATTTAAGGCTTCTTGTAGTTTCCTGTTTATAAATTCTGTGTTTTTTCCCCTCTTCCAAATAATGCCATCATCTGCAAATAATGAAACACCAAAAGATTTATCTATACTACTAAAAAAATCATTATAAGTAGCATAGGACTTATAATACTGTACGATTTTCAACTTGATACTTTGAACATATTTCCCCACCTATTTTTACTCTAATATTCCTTTCAGTTAAGACATTTTTAATCCACCTATATATTTTACCCCTTATACCTATTTGTTTAATTTTAATCAACAGCCCTTCTTTCCACAGCATGTCATAAGTCTTTTCCACATCCAAGAAGACTGCTATCACACTCTCTTTATTAATCTGGGCCCGTCTAATTTCATGTTCTAGACATAATGCTGGATCTATTGTACTTCTGCCTTTTCTAAATCCAAATTGATAAGCTTTAATCTTCTCCTTAGATTCTAAAAAATAAATTAATCTATTATTTACCTTTTTTTTTTCCATAATTTTACCCAAAAAATGATGTTAGAGCTATTGGCCTGCAACTTTCAGCTGTGGATCTTTACCAGGTTTACAAATAGGAATAATGATGGCTTCTTTCCATTTTCCATTCCTTTTTAATATCCCTTCCTCCCAAATTTTATTATACAATTCCAATAATATTTCTTTACTCACATCACTAAGATTATTTAACATACTATAAGTAACTTGATCATTACCAGGAGTTGATTTACTAGAATTCCTCAGAGCTTTATTTAATTCTAACAAGGAAAATTTCATATTAATAAAATCATCATATTCATCATTATGAAATAATCCAATATTTTGCTGTAGAGTAGTTTCACGTCCTATTTTTTCTTTATTATTTAGATTCTCTGTACTATGTATTTTTGCAAATACTTTCGCTAATACCTCAGCTTTATTTTCATTATTTATTATAATATTTCCATTCTCTTTTATTATTGGGGAAAAAATACCCTTTTGAATTCCCAGACATTTTTGTAATAGTATTCCAAACCCTGTCTAATGCAGTGTTTTCCCCCAAAGATTCACAATATTTCCTCCCATAATCCCTTTTAGCCTTTCTTATAATTTTCCTGACTTCTGCCTGTTTCCTTTTATAATTTATTAGATTTTGGAAACAAGTTATTTCCTTAAGTGTCTTAAAAGCCTTATTTTTTTGTTTAATTACTATTGAGCATTCTGGTGTCCACCAAGGAACTATCTTCTTTTTTTAATACCACTACTTCTAGGAATAAATGTTTTGGCTGAATTAATAATACATTTGGTGATTTCTGAGTTTAATTCATTTATTGCTTTATTTATATCTACATTTTCCAAGCTAACCTCACTCATAGTTTCAAACTTACCCCGAATCTGCTTTCTCAAATTTCCACCTCCCCTCAAATTCTGCCTGGTCTTGCTCTGTATCTGTACCTATATTGACAAAAATTGGATAATGATCACTCCCCAGTGTACATTCCTTAAATACTTTCCATCTACACATACCAGCAAAAGATTGGGAGACCAAGGTCAGATCAATAGCAGATTCTTTACCCCTTACAAAGTCCACCCTAGTACCTTCTCCATTATTTAGAATTACCAATTCTTTTTCTTCAATCATCTCTTCTAAAATCCCTCCATTATAATCATCTTGATCTCCCCATAAAGTGCTATGTGCATTGAAATCCCCACACCAAACTATTTTCCCTCTCCAGTGTTCTAGGATTGTTTCAAGTTTAGACTTTTCTAATTGTTTACAAGGATTGTAC
>NW_006800954.1:9317-16015 GCF_000485575.1 Poecilia formosa | reverse complement strand
AGGAAAACAACAATGCGTGTTGACGTCACAGAATTACAGAATTTAATCCAATATAAGACAATGCATAAACTTACACCAGAAACTGCAGAACAACGGAGACATACATTCATTTACCTGACATAAATGGAAAGAAGGAAAGAAAGAAAAGCAAAGACGTGCAAAGACATCTTTGGAGAGTTGCAAGAGCAAATCTGATTTGTTACTTCTGTGTAGAAAGTTTTATCTTCTTTTCTTTAATTTATTCAAACAAGGCGTATCTTTGCTCATCCAACAACAAAACTGTACCTCATTAGCTGCATCAACTCCAGAGGAATAAAGTCTAATCTTCTTACAGTCTCTCCAGCCCGCATGACCTCCAAATGCGCCAGTCAAAGCTCCCCGGGCAACACATGCCGCGCGTAACAAAATAAAAGTTCCCCCTCTACATTCCAATGTACACCCAACATAAAAACCAATAAAATTACTACTGCCACCTTCAACAAAAAAAAACAACAAAAATAAAAAACAAGAGGCAGTTGTCCTGACAGCAACCACAGCCATGTTTATGACAGTCTCATGACAGTCTTATTCACCCCTCTTCAAATAAAGGTACCATTATTTTTTTATTTGCCATTTTTCTGTACTCTTTAAAATACAAATGCTTTCTCTGTTTAATTGCTCTATTGTTCTTTTTTGTAGGCTTCTGTAAAGTGCAGTGGTCCAGTGAATGGGAATGTTCTGTCGTTGATCCTCACTGTTCTTAGGAAGGAGAAATGTCAGTTTGTCTGCAGTAATACTGGAGACAAACTGAATGAGTGAGATTGAATTAAAACAATACTCTGACCTTGGTGAAACAGTTTTCACATTTCCTCTAAAGTGTACCTATTGTTTTATTGTGCTAATTTTCATAATTTTGTTGTTTGTAAACTTTGAATGTATTGACAGTTTGTACAATTGTCTTATTGTATAATGGCTCTTGAAAAAATGTTGGTAACACTTTAATTGATGGAGTGTGCATAAGACTGATATACTGTCATAAACATGACATAACTCCTGTTAGGAACATACCAACAATGTCATGAAGTGTCATTCAGTAAATTAATGACAATTTTAATGAAAATTTGCTTTAAAAGTTGGATGATAGGTTTTATGTTACGTTTATGACCGTGTAATGTCAGTCTTATGCACACCCCACCAAAATGGTAATATATTGAAAGCACAGTGTAATTATAATTTGTATTCTTTAAAGTAATAACTTTCGTGTTTTTTTTTGCCACACTTAAATTTTCATGTTCATTGTGTTCACTTTTGACATGTAAACTGATAATTTATGTATAGCTCATAAAGTTGTGAATAAAATTGGACAATTTTAAAATGTCGGTAATTAAACAAAATATTTGTGTAATTAATCTTTCCATGTAATTGTAGCTTAAAACAATGTAAGTACTGCAATGTAGTTATACACTACAAAATAGGAAAGTAGGAATAAAGAAGACTTATTAGTAATTAAAATTGTACTTTATTAGCTATAGCAGTAAATCAAAAATAAAACTGAAGTGTAATTTAAATACATTACTAATATATTAGTAGTATATTAAAAGTATGTTTTTAATATAATTCTATGACAGAATTAATACACTCAAAATATCCTAATCAAGCTCTTGGATACTACATAAAAAAGTATACTTAAAGTATACTAAGTACAACTTGAAGTTGTTCCAAAAAAGTACATTGAAGTATACTAAGTACAAAAAAAGTTGTTCCAAAATAGTACAGTTTAAGTACATAAATAAAAGTATGTTAAAATTTAATATACTAAAGTATACTAAAGTGTCCTGCTGATGACTCGGTTTTGACCCCACTTTCAGCTGACCTACAGATGTCCTTGTGACTCTAAAATGCTGTTTTACAGATGAGTTCTTGGATGATGCAGTAACGTCAGGTTGCAAGTAAAAACATTTGGGGGTGACAGTGGTAGGAATTTGCCTTAGTGGGTTGCTGGTTGGATTCCTGCTCTGTTCACCTTTGGCAGACCCCACACCTCCTGGTGTTGGCCAGAAGGGGTAGAAATGTGAAGTAGCAGCCTTGCTTCTATCGTGGCTTGGCTACAATCCAGTAGCTTACCATCATCAGCATATGAATGTGGCCTTTGAGGCCTCAATTTGATATAAAGGGCATTATCATAGGTATAGGAACTGGGGTGGGATGTGCCCGACCCTCCAATATACGAGACAAGTGCATTTGTCCCACCCAATAATTTCACTGCAGTTGCAAAGATATTTGACATCTTGCGCTCAAGTGCTTTTATTTTGAAGGCACAACCCAGCGCCTTCAACACAGCGCTTCTTCCCTCCTCCCCTTCACCTTCCCTCCTCTGAATGGCTTAGAGTGTTTGAGAGGCAGGAGGCAACAGTGAAAGTCAGAAACTCCGTATGAATGGGTTAACATGGTCTGTCGGGAATTGTGAAATGAATATCGCTTGTTTATAACATCTTTTTGTCAGTTTACATTCATATATAAGAACCAAATCTTTTTGGTTAAATCGTTTTAATTCTGGAATAATCACAGATCTAATATTTTACTGCTGACTTTGTCTAAAAGTTAGCTACTCTAGCAACAATGTTTTATTTCATCACAATGAGACAGACACAGCAGTAAAATTAGCCTTGTAAAACTACTTGTTGTTTAAAAAGTAATGTCAGTGTGAGCAATGGCTACACAACTCGACCGTTTAACATGTGTATTATATTATATTATATTATATTATATTATATTATATTATATTATATTATATAGGAGAATAGCAGTGCTAGAATAGTGATGCTGTTGAAGAAAGGTGAAGAGACTGAGGTAGCTCAGGTGAGGTCTTCAATTAATTTATTGAAATATGTATTAACCTGTGATTACTTTTTATATAAACTGAATGATTTTATTAGGAGGAGAGCATACCAGTGATAGGAGAGTCAAGTGGAGCTTCAGGGTGTGAAGTTATAAAAATAAATTATTGGAGAACCAGAAAGAAGAGCAGGTGGTGACTGGTGTCAGGTTAATATTTTTTTCATTATTTTTATAAGGGTAATTTTTAGGAGATATGAAAAGAAAAGGGCTTGTGGAAGGGTTTTAAAATTAACTAATTTTAAGGGGCCTTCCGAAATGTGCCCATCACTTTAAACCCAGCGTTTCAGATTTGACCTGAGAAATAGATCAATGCAGGTCTGACATATTTAACCCGCCACTAGAGCGCAGTGACTGAAGGTATTGTAAGATATATCATAGTGATATAGATGAACTATTTTTTTTTTCTTTCGAAAAAATTTTATTGTTACTTAGAACATTTTATAGCATATACACATTTATACAGAAACTTTTCACATAAAAAGACTAAAATACAGTTTGTCACATTTCTCACTAAAAGAAGATAAGAACAAGGATGTTAAAAACCAATCTCTGTACGTTAAAAGTTGAGCAGGACCGGGGCGACTCCTTACAAAGTTCTGAGCCATCCCGTCCTTCCAAACAGCGCTTGGTGCCCAGAGGAGAAACCCCCCCCTGCTGCTCCTTCCCTCCTTCCTCACCCGGAGGGCCAGGCCGCCGCTGCCGGGACCTCCGTCCGTGGAGCGCCGGCTCCTTCGTCCATGGAGGCGCAGGCGATGCTTCTTTGTGGCTGTGTCCTTGGCGCGCCACCTGCAGCTCTGATGTTTCCTCTTTTCGCTGCCGCCATCAGGATCACAGCCACGGGGGGGATCTGCCTGCGCCTGCTTACCAGCAAGTTTCTGGAGGTCCATATGGCGTCTTTGATGGTGGCGAGGGTGAGCCACATCTCTGCAAAGTCTTTTTTCTCCATTTTCTGGTGGCTCACCCCGTACAGCACGAGCTGTAGATCGAGGACCTCCCCTGCTGGTAAGTATGGGAATTGCAAGGAGCCGGCCTCTGCCCACAGGTCCCTGGCAGCGCTGCACTCCCACAGCAGATGCCTCACCGACTCCGGCGCGCCACAACCGGGTCGGGGGCAGATGGAGGTCGCCGACATGCCGCGGGAGTGCATAACGGCTCTGAGCGGGAGGATCTCATGGGCCACCATCCAGGACAGGTCCTGGAGTCTGTTCGGAAGGACGGGATGGCCCACATTGCGCCAAACCGTGTTGGCGTCTCCACGCAGGAGGCCGCGCACTGGAGTCGCTGGTTCCCGGTCCTGCACAATAGAGATAATAAAACGATGGTTAGTTAAAATCCCGATCTCCTCTCCTTCCAGTTTAAAATGCTGTAAAAATTTCTGTATAAAAGCGTATGCTGGTGGGAGGTTAAAAGCTGCTGGTTTTTTAAAATCACTCTTTAAAAGTTTCAGTTTTCTCAGGTAAGACCCAAACCAGAATCTATTCATTGCATTTGTCTTTGGATTGTTAAAAATGTCCATGGCTTGTTTAAAATGAGTGCTGATGTAAAGGCTGCCTAAAAACAGGTACAGGTCTGGGACTCCTTTCCCCCCTTTCTCTTTGGGTTTTGTCATGATTTCTCGTTTTAGTCTTTCCCATTTGGAGTCCCAGATGAAATAAAAAATGTCCCTTTGCAGCTCTAAAAACACTCTCCTAGGAGGAATAAAAACAGAACTGGTTAGTAAAAACACGGGTAAAATCACTGCTTTTACAATTAAAATCTTCCCCTCTATTGTTAGGTTCCTCAGTGACCAGAAACCTATTCTTTGTTTTACTTTTTGTGTTATTTCAGTCCAGTTTGTTTTTCCTTCACCATTTTTATCAAATTTAACTCCTAAAATTTTCTGTTCTTCTTGGGTCACCTGAAACTGAAGTCCTCTTTTTTCACTTTTTTTCCATGGTCCGTAAAATTGTGCTCTAGTTTTTTCTTTATTTAATTTGGAGCCTGACGCTTTACCGAACCAGTCTGTTAATTGGAAAACTCTATCTACTGATAAAAGATCTGTACATAAAATGTTAAAATCATCCATATATAAAAGACATTTCGCCACCTGCCCTCCACTCCCCGGTATAGTTACACCTGTGATCAGTGGGTCCCTTCTCAAGATCTGCGCGAGCGGCTCGATGCAGGTCACGTAGAGAAGGGCGGATAACGGACAACCCTGACGGACACCGCAGTTCATTTTCACTGCTTTTGTCAGAAACCCGTTAACCATGAATCTGCTGGAGATATCTCGGTACAGCAGTCCCACCCACGCTATGAACCTCCCAGGAAAACCCATTTTTTGCAGTACCTGGAGAAGGTACTGGTGCGAGACCCAATCAAAAGCTTTCTCGAAATCTAGATTTAGGACTATTAGCCGAATGTTTCTGTCTCTCGCAAAACAGATGGTGTCTCGGATCAGTACGAGGCTGTCCGTGATCCTCCTTCCCGGCACCGCGCAGGCTTGATCCGGGTGGATTAGATCCCCCAACACTCGGCGCATCCTGGCTGCTAAAAGTTTACTAAAAAGTTTACAATCAACGTTTAAAAGGGTGATGGGTCGCCAGTTTTTTAGGTCTCTTTTGTCTTTATCTTTATATAAAAGTGTGACTATTCCTGTTCTAAAACTATCTGGGGGTGTATCGAGTTTATTAAAATCAGTAAAAACAATAATTAAATCCGGTGCTAAAATGTCCCAAAATGTTAAATAAAATTCTAAAGGGAGTCCGTCTGAGCCAGGAGATTTTCCTCTTTTAAAACTCTTCAAAGAATTAAAAAGCTCTAAAAGGGTAAAATCCTGCTCTAAAAAACTAGTTTCTTTTAAAATATTTTCGAGAAAATTCAGAGTTTCGTTTATCTGTTCTTTGTTAATTACGTTTCCTGTATATAATTTACTATAAAAGTTTTCAATTACTTTTTTCTTTTCCTCTATGTTTGACACAATGTCACCATTTTCTAACTTTAATTCAGATATAAAACTCGGATTACTTATAATTTTTTTGAAAAAATATCTAGTACATTTTTCTCCTTCTTCTATTTCTTTTTCTCTACTTCTTAAAATAACTCCCTTACTTTTTATTTCTGCTAAAATACTCATTTCTTTCTTTACTTCTCTTATTTCTTTATTAAAATCCATTCTTTGTTGATTTAAAAGGTGATGTCTTTGTAAACGCTTCTGCAGCCCCATCATGCATCTTTGTTCTTTTTTCTTTTTAGGCCCGAGCAGCTAAGCGCTGCGAGAGCCTATTGAAACCTTGCTGTTTATTATTCTTTTTCTTTTTACCTGCTTGTCTAAAAAAAGTCTGGGTCCTACCTTTTACCATCTCCCATCACTGTGCTCGTGTTTCGTACAGGTCTTGGAGGGTCTGCCACTCGCGGTACCGCTTCCTGTACTGGCTGACCAGAGCCTGGTCCTCCAGCAGGGAGCGGTTGAGCTTCCACAGACCTCTCCCGGTCGTCGCACCTGAAGGGAGTGAAAGCGTGCAGGATAGAAGGAGGTGATCAGAAAAGAAAGCCGGTGACAATCTAGCATCAGTTAGAGCGCAGTCCCTTGTGAAGAAATAATCGATGCGAGAGGCCTTAGAGCTATCATCACTGACCCAGGTGTAGCCCTCCTCTCCAGGATGCATGCTTTTAAAACAGTCCACTAGTTTAAAATCTCTAACGATTCTCTGTAATAAAAGCGATGTCTTGTCTACCTTAAAATCTTGTCCTGAGAACGATCCAGCACTGAGAACGATTCCTACCAACACCATAACTGAAACCAATGAGCTGATATACAACTCAGCATCAGTGATCCTTGA
>NW_006800954.1:0-9036 GCF_000485575.1 Poecilia formosa | reverse complement strand
TTACTTGTTTGCTGACCTTAAGCTTTGGTTGCTTGTGGAACATTCCTACCTCAGTTCGCGCCGAGCTGCGCTGGGGAGAGGTATGTGTGGGGAGGCCAGAGCCCGGGAACTGCTGTGCTGAATTCATTTTTATTTTGAACAGGTATGTGAGTTGCTTTAAATGTTATTTAGATGTTAAATTTATGTGTTTAGTATATTTTCATATTGTAGTGAAGGATTCTTTTTGTGGTTTATTTGTTTTGAACAGTGAAAGGTGTGGCTATTGATTATTATTATTATTTTAATTGTTTTGATATTTTACTTGTTTGCTGACCTTAAGTTTTGGTTGCTTGTGGCACATTCCTGCCTGAGTTCGCGCTGAGCTGCGCTGGGGAGAGGTCTGTGTGGGGAGGCCAGAGCCCGGGAACTGCTGTGCTGAATTCATTTTTATTTTGAACAGAATAAACCCGCCTTCCTGCTACAAAACACCCTGGGTCCTCGACTGCTGGTTTCTTTCTTCACCTACACACACAACGCAGAGTACATACGACAGATGAGTCGGATGGAACCGGCTACATCTACCTTAAAAACTTGTCCTGCTCCTTTTCTGTCTTTTCTATTTAAAACACAATTAAAATCCCCCCCCATAATAAAAGGTTTTCTTCCCAGCATGTGGGGCTGCAGTTCCTCTAAAAAGTCAAACCTGTCATGTTTGTCATTAAAACCATAAATATTTAAGAGGTTAAAATCCTGTCCGTTAAAAGTCAGATTTGCTAAAAGTGCTCGTCCCTCTCTCACCACGGTGCTCCCCTTCACCAAGATGTGTGGGTTGTTTATTAAAATGGCCACGCCGTCATTTTTATTCTCATTTGATCCGCTCCAGATGGACGGTCGTGGCCACAGATCCTGCCACCGGGTGTAAGTTTTTAAAAACGGGATTGCACATTCTTGTAATAAAAACAAATCAGACTGTACAGAACTTAAAAAGGATAAAACACTCTGGGCTCTAACTCGTGACTTCACACTTCTAACATTTATTGTTGAGAAGGTGAGAGTCATGATTAAAATGACTAAAAACAGGTAAGACATTTTAAAGGATTAAAACAGTAAAAACCGGTTTAAAACCAAGTTAAAAATGGGCTCAGAGACTGTCCTGTGAACGGAGCTCTACCGATTCCCAGCATGGTGGTGCAGGTCGGGACTGAGCTCCGTTCCCCTTTCGGACTCTCGGTTTCGGGCGTTTTTCTAAAGCCGTTACCTTCGATGGGTCCTCCGGGGTTGATTGCTGAGCAACATGTTGAAAAGAGGCCTCATCGGCTGGATCAGAGAGGAAGAACTTGGTCCCCTCCCCGAGGGAACCGAAGAGGTTATCAAGTCTCCCTCTCTTCTCCACCGTGGTGGTCTGTTCGGAAGGAGACTCCGGTGCCGGCCTCTTAGCCAGTTGGGCGTCGGGGAGGGGGGCATCCTCGCTGCTGTCGGACTCCATTTCCTGGGAATCAACGCTAGCTCCACCATCGGTCTGCATTTCCCCCCCACTGGATGTTTCGATTGGGGGGGCTGCTTCCTTCCCCTCCCCCTCTCCTGTCGCTTCCTCCTCCTCCTCTCCACCAATCAGAGGCGGCGACAGGAGATTTGAATTTTCCGGCCCAACGGCTTCAACTTGCTCACTTACCCGGTCCGCTTGTTCTGCTTCTTTTACCTTTTTCAACTTATTTGCAAATGATTTTGGACAGTCTCTGAAAAGATGGTCCTGCTCACCACATAAATTACATTTCCGCTCATTTGTACATTCTTCAAAGGTGTGTCCCACTTCTCTACATTTACCGCAAAATACTTTTTCACAACCCTCGGCCAGATGACCGTGCTCACCACACTTACGGCAGAGTTTTGGCTGGCCCTGATAGTGAATGTAGCCTCGGTTCTCCCCCAGGACTATCATGGATGGGAGATGTTTCAGGCCCTGGAAGCCTTTGGGGGTCTTCCCACTGTTTAATGGGGACCCGCCAAGCGCAATTCCAGATGCCGTCCACATCCCGCACCTTCATAGCCTGGCCCTTCACCGTGCAGTATCTACCCAGCCACATACAGATGTCTTCAGCTCTGACAGTTTCATTGAACATCCTGACAATCACCGTTTTCAGGGAGTTGTCAGTCAGTTTCTCAACGTCAAATACTGAAAACTGGGTCTTTACATTTTCATACCGTGTCCAAAACTCTTTTAACAGGTCACCGTTGGTAAAGCTCACATCGTATCCCTTGTTGAAGGGCAGGGTAAGGATACAGTTCAGGTCATCTGGCCGAAACTTCAAAGCCTGCTGGATCAATTTCCGTGAGAAGTCTAAACGTGACATTCCAGTTAATTTACCTTTTTCATTAAATAAGAAGCGAACGCTGTGGTGCCTCCGCATGCCGGCATGAGTAGCCGCCATGGTGGAGGGACCACCCGCTGAAGGTTAAAACCTTTATTAAAACAACAATAAAAGGTTAAAACAAATACACAACAATAAAAAACAAACTAAAAGGAAGAGATATTTTCCACTATTTGTGGTCAATTTCTCAACCAGGGACAAAGATTAATGAACCTCTTGAAGCAGTGGTAACAGCCAAGTCACAAAGACTAACACTATCACCAACCAGTGGAGGTGACCGCTGCCAAAAGGCCGAGAAGCGATAATCCATTTAACTGGGGAGGTAATCATTTCAACCTCGACCATCCCATTTTGACTCACGGTTCGGAACACTTTCATATTTTATTACTCAAAAAAGTAAGCAGTGAAAATACAAAACATTGTTTCAATATCACTGATGTTGTTTTCGCAGCAGAAAAAATATAATGGTGCCAGATTAAACTAAAAGCTTGTATGAAAAAAGAAACCTATTCGTTTACTTCTGGTCACGGGATTTGCTGAGCTCCAATAGAAAGCCTGGAGATTAAAACACGTTTAAAGAGGTTTTCTCAAATAAACGTTTAAATATGAATACAGCTGTTACATGTTATGGTACAAGTAATTGGATTTACATTTGATTACAATGACCGAAGCTTTATGATTGAAACTGATGAAATCTTTCACTGTTTTTGACTCCGCAGACTGAGCCTACAGTGGCCTCTAGTGGAGAATAAGGGCCTGTTCAGCCCAAACTAAACATTGAGTTTGGGACCACTTTTTCAAATCTAATTAAATTGATGTCAAACATTTGTTTGGTTTGTGCAGTAAAAAAATGGTTTGTTTCATTTTAAAGATATTAATAAAAACGCTCCCAGATGTCACCAGTAATATTTTCAAAGCAAAAGCAGCAGAAACAAAAAATTTTTTGCTGCACAAACCAGACAAATGTGTGACATCAATTTTGTTAGATTTGAAAAAGAGTGATGCGCTCATATTTAAACGCTTATGTAAGGACTATACCATTTCTCAAAAAACGTGTTTTAATCTTCAGTCTTTCCATTGGAGCTCAGCGTATCACGTGACCAGAAGTTCGGGTTTCCGAAGTTAGAACTTGAGGTTCACGTTATTCTACTGAGCGGCTTTTATTCTGAAGGGCAGTTAGACGCTGAGGGAGCTTCCGGGGAAGGCAATGCTAACAGCTAACGGCTAACAGACAGAAAACTTAACTTTCCGTCACTTGCTGAACAGAACCAGAACCCCGGAACCGCTCCGAACTAACAACCGAACCTCTTCTCATGCCGCTTCAGCTCTGAAGAGGCTTCTGGCAACCGCTCGTGCACGCGCCCGGTTTCCATGGCCACGGAGGAGTTGTACGAGGTAAAGCTAATATGCTAACAGTTAACTTACTGAAGTTTGTAGCGACCAGGTAACCCAGTTGGACTGTAAAGTTCTGAAGAACCGGGTCAGCCGAGCCCGAACGTCTCTTTTTAACATATGGAGGGGATTCTCCCTTACATGGTTCACATTGAGTGGGAACATTAACACTTTTTGGGGATGTTATTGTTGTTTTCCTAGCTACTGTTTGGTTTCTCTACAGTTATTCTGCTTCATCTCTTCCTCCTAAAAGCTCAGGACTTAAAGGACAAACCAGTCTGTAGTATGGGTACTGTTCAGAAGAACTGGTTCTACTGGTGAGATTAAGATCTGGCATGATTCTGACTTTAGTTCGTTTATATCTTCCTCTCTATTTATCTACATCTGCGGCTCTCCCTTTGCTGAACAATCGGTACTGCAATTAATTAGCTCCTTTGTTTCTGTGGATGCGAAAATTAGCGATAAAAATAGCGGCAAATGAATGGCTTGATGGAGTAATTAATTCAGATTCTCTTTATTGTCATTGAACAAAATGCCAGAGATGCAAAACGTTTGGCAAAAAATGGCTCAGCATGTTGACCAATAGGAGGGAAGCTGACCAAACGCCGATCAACTGGGTCGGGTCCAGGGTCTGGTTCCTTTGCAGCGCAACCGGGTCGTGTCCAGGGTCCGGTTTTGTTGCAGAGGAACCAGGTCAGGTGGAGGTTCTGACGCTGCTGCTTGGTCCAGGTGGAGCGCATCGTTGACAAGCGGCGGAGCAGGAAGGGGCGGGTGGAGTACCTGGTGAGGTGGAGAGGCTACGGCTCGGAGAGCGACACCTGGGAGCCGGAGACTCACCTGTCCGCCTGCATGTCCTACGTCCACGAGTTCAACCGACGGCACTTGGAGCGGGACGCTGCCCTGCTGCGCTCCACTCGTGGCCCCCCCTGCGGTGCCACCCAGCCCCGGCCCCCAACGGAGGCCCCACCCCCTAACTCCTTCGGCCCCACACGCCGCGGCGTGGACCTGGCCAAGAGCGGGATCAAGATCCTGGTTCCTCGGAGCCCCATGAACCCGCGGCCGGACTCAGAGGACTCGCCCAGTGAGGCGGCGCAGAGCCTGGAGGCAGGCGCTCAGGAGGCGCACCCTGTACCGCCTGAGGTCGCCCTGCTGGAGAAACCGGCCGCCATCCAGCTGGCGCCCGGTCAGGAGAGGGCCCGCATGGGGACCCGTCCCCGGAACCAGAACCCGCTGCCACTGCTACCGCCACCGACCCCTGTGACCCCCATGACCCCGGCGGCGGTCCACTCCCTCTGCAGCTCCGGTGAGTCTTACTAACACCAGCCAATCTGTAAACAGGTGAACAGGTAATCTCCCTCCCCTCTCTTGCCTCTGATTCAGTTCAACACTTTGTTCGGTTTGCGGATGACGTCTAGATCTACCCGCCTAGAGATGCTAAATGATGAAATACAGAAATGTTGGAGAATTTGAGCGTTCCTCATAGCAAAGCTCGAATTTCTAGTTTCTGTTAGGAGGAATAATCCGTGCCGTTGTGACATCACCACTGGATCCCTGCCAGTCGTTATGAAGCCTGGTTGAGTCGTTAACGAGGCGCCTTCCAGTGCTCCAGGAAGCTGCACTTCCTACAGGAAGCATGACCATATAAGGCTGCCTGGTTGCTATTGGATACGTTTTAAACGGGTCGGCCCCTTCTGGTTTTCTGGATCTTTGTGCCTAGAATAATGCGTTGCTATTAAATTTCCCTCAGACTTTGGAGCGCTGCTCCGTTTCCCTGCAGGAAGTTACCTGTCCAGGTGAGATCGTGTCACGTCGTTTCTTATTTTTATGCATTGGCTTTGATGTCCGAGATATAACACTTGGCGTCCAGGCCTGATGTCCTCTTTCTGTCTCCAGGGAACACGGCGCTGATGGAGGCCGTTACCGGGGCGACCGGAGCAGTGGGAAAGCGGCGCCTAGAGGAGCGCTCCACGTTCGACAAGAGGCTGAGGGTCAGCGTCCGCCAGACGGAGAGCGCCTACCGCTACCGCGACATCGTGGTGAAGAAACAAGATGGCTTCACCTACATCCTGCTGTCCACCAAGAGCTCCGAGAACAACGCGCTGAACCCGGAGGTGAGGCCACGCCCCATCGCTGCCATGTTCCCAGGCCACGCCCCCACCGCCGCCATGTTCTGCGTATTGACCCTCTGCTGTCTGACAGGTGATGAAGGAGATCCAGAGCGCCATGGCGACGGCTGCATCTGATGACAGCAAGCTGGTGTTGATTGGTGCTGTCGGCAGCGTCTTCTGCTGCGGCCTCGACTTCCTGTACTTCATCAGGCGACTGGCAGACGACAGGAAGAAGGAGAGCATCAAGATGGCTGAAACCATCAGGTATGGAGACGCAACGACTACAAGTCACCTCCTCCGTGTCCTCCGTGTCACTTCCTCCGTGTCTCCTCAGGACCTTTGTCAACACCTTCATCCAGTTCAGGAAGCCCATCGTGGCAGCAGTGAACGGCCCGGCACTCGGACTCGGCGCCGCCCTTCTGCCTCTGTGCGACGTGGTGTGGGCCAATGAGAAGGCTTGGTTCCAGACGCCATACTCCACCTGCGGCCAGACGCCTGACGGCTGCAGCTCCTTCACCTTCCCTCGCATCATGGGCCCGGCCTCGGTGAGACGAGACTGGGGGCTGAGGACTGGGGATTGGGAACCGGACCTGGATCATGGTCCCGGCTTCAATTAGTCATGTTCAGTGAAGATGATTTCTCTCTGGTCCTCTGATCCGCCCCCTGACTCGTGTGTTGCAGGCTAACGAGTTGCTGCTGGGTGGCAGGAAGCTAACGGCCCAGGAGGCGTGTCTTAAGGGTCTGGTGTCGCAGGTGTTGTGGCCGGGAACATTCACGCAGGAAGTGATGCTGCGGGTCAAGGAGCTGGTGGCCGTTGACTCTCAGGTGAAGGATTTTCTCGCCGCGTTTTGCCGGCAGCTCAGTGGGTTCTGGTGGCTCAGTGTGTTCTGGTTCTGGCAGGTTCTGCAGGAGTCCAAAGCCCTGATGAGGAGCACCAGCCGCAGCGCACTGGAGCAAGCCAATGAACGCGAGTGCGAAGCCCTGAAGCGCGTCTGGGGATCCCTGCAGGGAACAGACTCCATCCTGCAGTTTCTGCAGAAGAGAACAGAACTCTGCTAGAACCAGAACCGGACCGGTTCTGCCTCTGTTTCAGGACCGAGATGTGGTGGTCCAGCCTTGGCCCGGTGGACCAGTCCTGGTGTCACCCATTGTATCTGAGGACACCTGCTTGTTCTGGACCGACTCCTGGTTCCACCCGATTCTAGTTCCGTGTGGGCCGGATCTTGTTGTGTCTGGTCCTAAATTCATCTGGTTCTGGTTCTGTATGGGCTGGACCGGGTTCCTCTTTGGTTGCTGTTCTCACATCTGTCGGAGAGAATGAGATTTGACCAGGATTGAGGTTCTAGACTAAACCAGGCCAGCGGTTCTGGTCCATAAAGGCTGAGACTAAGTGCAGTGCCTCCCCCAGGTCTGGTCCAACTCCGGGGGACGCCAGGGAACACTCATAATGCATTCTGGGTAAATGGGACTGTTGGCGCTTGTGTCACATTAAAGTCACATGACTATCTTTGTGGTTCTGAAAATGTTCTGGTCGGGTTTGATGCTCAGAATCCTCCCATCAGAACCGGTCTAACACCAAACGCATAAGCGTTAGCAGAAGCTAAGGCTACTTGTGTAAAAGTTAGCAGAAGCTAACATTAAATGCACAAGTTAGCAGAAGCTAATGCCAAACCCATAAAAGTTAGCAGTAGCTAATGCTAACCATTCAGTCAACTGTTTCTCATCATGTTCTCCTTCCAGTTGACGATTGGTCTGAGACTAACAGCAAAGTTATCTGTTTCTGATTTTGCTTAGTTTTCCACTTCCTGTTTGTACAGGAAGTGGAAAACGTGACAAAGTTCATCCAAGTTATGAAAATGACAAACGTTTTACAGTAATAAATAATCCAAAGTGACAGCCTTCTCGAAAAATGGCCGTCATCCTGAAATACTAGTGGTTGATGGAAAATATGAAAAACATGCGACATGTAGTTGTAGTTAGCTAACCCTAGTTAGCTAACTAACTAGGGTTAGTTAGTTAGCTAACTAACTAACTAGGGTTAGTTAGTTGGTTAAATAACTAACTAACTAGTTAGGTAGTTAGTTAGTTAGCAACACAACGCGATTTGCGCAACACAACGCGAATCGTTGTGTTGCGTCAACACAACGATTATCACAATAACATGCTGCAATATAAAGGGTCTCCCACCCCCGGTCAGCCCACTGATCCAGTGGAGGAAGTGATGGACATCCAGGCTCCTCAGCCTCCAGGAGCTTCGAGAAGAACCTTGCTGAAGCAAACAGGAAGGGGCGGGACAGACCACCGTCAGTCTCATACCTTATTTGGAAATGGGACCATTGCACTCCGAAAGTGAAGGGGGCGCTATTTATTCGCCGCCTCCCGATTTTATTTTATTTTGAAATCTGTGCTATATCTTCACCTTTAGGAAGGAGTTTCACTCTCGGCATGTATTTCAACTTCAATCTTTTATTTACTTAAGCGCAGCTCACAGTTTTTAACAAATTCTGTAGCTTTGTGTGTACTTCTAAATCTGCTTCTTAATTGCATCTTTTCGGGCCTGCTACTGCCTGTGGTGGCTGGAGGTGGTAACACAACTGACTTAACTACATCACTACATGAGAATAGCACAAAGTCTTTATTTACTGTTAATCCGGCTTTACTGGCACTGTAAAAGATAAATTATAAAACACCGTATTTTTTAAGGATGTAGAGCTAATTAAATGACATAAACAAGACATTTATACATTATAAATATCTCAGTGATTCTTGAGAATAGGAACAAAATGGGTTTTAATTTTCCCCATTTTTTTATTTTTATTATTTCTCAACCTTATGTATGCAAATATGACAAATAATGTTTTGGAAATGTAAAGATGCTAAGGTCCAGGGTCCCAGTTGGAACATTTTTTAAAAATTACATTTTTAATGGACCTAAGCCCTTTGTCATCACCATCTGACAAAAATAAATATAAAATTATTTTTTAATTACCCTATTCGTGATATTTTACTTATTTTTACAGACAAATGCTTCTCAAGAAACAACAAAAAAATATTTAAAACAAAAAAACAACAAAAAGTCCATCTGATGGAGTTGACCCAGAACTGAAGGTGGTGACAAACTGAGTAAAATGAAAAACTTGATACATGTGAAGTAATGCAATTTATGTAAAATACATTAAAATGAATTA
>NW_006800953.1:25293-40664 GCF_000485575.1 Poecilia formosa | reverse complement strand
AGGATCATTACGGCCTCTGAAGAACTCAGTGATTCAAGTTCAATCTGCAGAGTTTTGGGTTCGACTGCAGAACAGGAGAGTAGTAGGAAAATGAAGCTCCTGAGCCGAGAGGAGAGGCTGCAGTGAATCTGTTCAGGTGACGTCAGATGGAGCGCCCCCTGCTGGTTTTTAGCTGTAGTATGATTCCAAATTACTTGTAGAAAATTGCTGATTACATCAACGAACTTAAACCAAATGATGTCGCACAGTTTTTATCCACAAAGCGCCTAAACCGGATATTGAGTGACAGACACTGGAAGAAACATTAGCCGGAAGCGCTGGAAGCTAACGGAGCTAATGCTACAGCCGCCGGTACTGAATGTGAAAACACGGACCGACACCGGACCTTAAACAGCCGTTACCGGACCGGACACAGAGCTACAGAACCACTTACCGGACCACACGGTCGACCAGAGGCAGGTGTCGCTCATGAAGCTGAAGGCAGCAGCAGCAGTTTCTTCTTCCTGTCCTCTTCCTCCTCATTCATTACCACATTCCCATCATTTCAACGCCTCCGGTCCAAACTGAAAACACTTTACGTTACTCATCGTTATTTTGGCTGTATGGAGCTAGCGCAGTCGTCCTAGCACCCAGAATGCATTGCAGCGTAAACAAAATGGCGACTACCGTGTGACAACATTTCATTAAGGTTTATAAATAAACCAAACGTACAGTATTGCTGTTTTGTTTTGCCATCTAAAATAAATATTTCTAAAATAAAGTCTATCATTGTGAAACCAGAATGTGGACGAATGAGGCGTTGAGCCTTGATTGTAAACCGGCTGAGATCCAATATTGGAGCAGTTGGGCTTATAAAAACAGACGAAGCTTATGAACCAATGTAGAAATCAGCAGCTCTCCGATAGCCACCCCTCACTTTGGCTGGAGGTTTTTATTATCCATCATTTTTAGTTTTATTACGCAGAGTTTGTAAGTGGATGAAAACATAAAAGTCTGTTCGGTTTATCCGGCTGCATGGACAAGGTCACCAGAACATCTCAACGCCTCCCGCCAACATTTTCTGTTGCGTTTAAATCAAACTTCGCCAAATCTATCTGACTGATGATTAACCAGGTTTACTGCAGCTCTCTGCAGTATTGATGTTGCATTCAGTGTTATTGCAATAATCATAAATTAATGCTATTGCATCTCTAAGAGGAATCATATTTTCTACATAAATGCTGGAGTTTCTATGGCAGGTGAGTTTAGTTTTTAATGCGGCTGATTGAGTTGGTGGTCTGGATCTGCTGATCCGACAGCAGTTTGTCACAACAACGTCCCCAATTATCCAGTGGTGTCTGTCAGGATCAGAACGGATCATTCATCGACGTCGTTCTGGGATCCAGCAGATCGGTTCTTCTCAGGACGATAATTCATCCTTTTCTTCTCGTTCATCAAGCAGAATCTGATCAAACTGTTCCTTAAATGTTTTCTCTCCTCAGTTTAAAGGATTAGTTACAGCAGAGACAGCAGCTGTGAGTTCACATCATAAAATCATAACGCAGCGAGGAGCGTCGTTTCATAAACATTAAATCTAATTCCTAATCTCCTTCCCGACGCCACGGCTCTGAATACAGTGGAAGAAGTTAGCGACTGTGATTAATGGCGGCCGCTTCCTGCTGAGCTGCTCTGGTCTTTAATGGCTCCATGAATCTCATCAGCTTTGTTAAAACCAGCAGGAGGGAAAACTTTCCTGAAACCACCAGAGACTTTTGGAGCGAAGCGGAGAAGAACTGCAGGAGCTAAAGAGACTAAAAGGAGAGAAGATTTCTGATAGGATGGAGACAAAAGGCAGCAAACACACCGAGATCAGATGGTTCTGGACTCTGGACCGAGTCCAGAAGACATGGATCTGGACAACCTGGATGCAAACTAGTGATGGACAGCGGCTGGACATTTTCCTTTCAGCCTGCAGCTGGATGATAAATTTAATTGTTTCACACCAGATCTGATTTAAGATTTTCATTGTTGTTTTTTCTTGCTCACTTTCTTTCCTAAAAAGGAAATGACAAAAGAGTAAAATAATTTCAATCTTCCCTGCAGTGAGTAGAGTATCAGGGTCAGGTTCATTATGAGAATAAAGTCATAATATTAGCAGAATAATGATTCAGTTTAGCCAGAATTAAAATTATGAGAAAAAGTCGTCTTTAGAGTTATCGGGATCCAATTTGATCAGCTCAGTGATTCGTTTTTCAAAATAGACTCAATCGTCTCCCGTTACTCAGTTTGAAGCTGATGTGTTAAAAAGATTAAGTATTTGGAGTCATCATAAAATGAATACTTTAATCTCCTAATATCAGAATTTTATCCTGGTAATATTATACATTTTTGTAATTTTTAAAAAGTAAAAACTGTGTTGCCTGACTGTAATGTTGTGTCACAGAGTTGACCTGAATTCAAAGTCCAAATAATAAAAGCTGTAAAAGAAAATGCTTGTCAAACAAGATGGCCGCCCTTGGTGTGCTAACACACTGAACTGTGGAAACCGAGGAGAGCATTGGTTAAAACAAAAATAAATAAAAATCCAGATTTTCCAAAAATTTAATCTTCAAAAACCATAAATCTGCTAAAATGGCCCAGCGCTACGTCAGTCTTCTCCCTGAGAAGATCCCAGTAAATAAATCCAGGTCGCCTTCCTGTCCAGCCGCTCTTCGTCATTTCATCGACTGGAAACAGTTTATATATTTAAAGAGAAGCAGGAACATCAAACAGATTTAGATCTCATTTCTTCCTCATTTGGAGTTTTTTTCCGCCATGCTGGGAATGTTTCTGCTCCGGCTCGACCCGCCTCTCATTCTTCTTTTCTATTTCTGGAAGCGCATGACGGACTGAATTTAGTCCACAAACATGGCAGTGACTCTTTTCACACTCTCATCTCGTTTTGATCGCAGATCAAATCCTTTTTATTTTCCCTTGTGGAATAAAATAAAGCTCCAGGCTTCTTTTTGAAGCTTCGTTTTCTCCACGCTGTGCAGGAATTTTCTCCAACGTGGAGCTCAGGTGTCAGCAGAAGTTCAGCAGGTTTGATCTTCTCCCACTTATCGGGCAGAAGAAACTTTAAGGAAACTTCAATCTCCTCCCAGTAAGCAGGAAATGTTCCAGTAAATCCTGGTTTTCATGATGAAATAAAACCAAAGTGAAGATACAGTCCTATTAACTCATCAATGCCTGAATTTATACCTAATTTTAAAAGTATATTACTTGTAGAGATTGTAATTTTAAAAAATGATCAGTGCATCATTCTTTAGCTGTGATGCTAATGAGATAAACCAGACACTTCAGGACTGAAGCAGACTGTGCAGATTTTAACCTGATTATTTTATTGATGCTGTTTTTGCTCAAACAAACTGAGTCAACATGTTTGTTTTTGATCAGTTCTAAAAATTAACTATTAATGTAGCTACATGCAGTATTACTCTTATGCTGCCGAGTATCACTGAAAAGCTTCAAAGTTAGAAATAACTTTCAGAATTTTGGTCACATGTTATTTTAATTTGTTTTTTTCTAGAAGACATTAGAAAACCAAAATATATATTTTTATTGCATAACCTGGAGTTTATCAGCTAAATTCAATGCTGTCAGCCCATTGCTGTCCTCACTTCCATGAACAACGTGCAGTTCACACTCCGACCAACATGTTTGGAATGGATTGATCTGTTTGGCTGAAATAACAGTGAAAGCGTTTATGAAGCTAATCGTTTTTTGTTTTCTTTCCCAAACATCAGTGATTTGTTTGTTAGCCTGGTTCAGACTCTGAGCTCCAGGACTTCCAGGACCTCCAGGACTTCCAGGACCTCCAGGACCTGCAGGTAAGCTTCAGCTGCTGGATGCTGGAGAACTCGTCTCCACTCACGTTTCCGTTTTATCTCCTGCTCTGCTGAGCGATGTGAAGGAGGATTTGGGCTCACCGTCCCCTGCGGCACGGATTCAAATTTAAAAATCACAAACAGCAGCGCTGCAGCCGCGTGAGCACACACACACGGAGACAAAGTGACATTTCACAGCTTATCAGTCAGACTGCAGCGAGGTGTGGATGACAGTGTAATATCTGGGTGCAGAGATCCAGCTAAACGAGCCCTTAAGCACGTCCTTCAGTCGGGCTGCAGCTCTGAGGCCGACTGGGAATCTGGAGCCGAAGAAAGCAGAACATCTGAGGAAGGTCGGCGTTCAATCAGAGCTTCCGTCAGGAGCCACACCACCGCGCCGCACTTATCAGAAACGACCACATCAAACTGCAGTTATTATATAATCTGCAGACAGAAAACAGGAAACTGTCCAAGAACCTGAGAGGGAATCAGATGCAACTGCTGGTGGAAGGAGACGAAGATCAGCAAATAAAAACCACGAGTTTAACATCCAGTCCAGACCTCAGTGGAGCCACCTGGTTCTGTTCGGGTCGGTGTAGCGGTTCTGGTTCTGATCGGGTCTGCTCCAGAACCAGACACGTTGATCGATATATTTGATTATCATCATCTTGTGATTCTGATGGCTTTTGATAAAATCTAATGTTTGTTACGTTTCTGAAAGTATTTTTGAGATTTCTGCTTTTTATTTTGTATATTAAATATAATTTCAGATTTCTGAGTAATTTTTGCTCCTCCTCTGCAGTTAAACATCCCATAATCCTTTGCTGCATCACATGACCAGAAATACAAACAAGGTGGGAATAAGGTGGACTGTTCATATGGACCCAGTTTTACTCAAACTGATATCGATGTGTTAAAAATGACGTCAATCAATGCTGATGTGTTGATGCATATATATCATGCTTCATTAATAAATATTTCTATTATCCATTTCCAGAGGTTTTAGAGAAAAGCTTGAAGTTCTTGAGGAAGCAGAAAATTTGGTCCGTTTTTCTTCTGCTGATCACATGACGACATGAACGCAGTTTTTATTTTAATAAACCTGAACTGTGAGTGACGGCACTTTGATAATGAGTCAGAAAAACAACCAGTTAAAGACAAACTGCAGCTTCTGCTGAGGGTCAAAGGTTAAACTGGAGATTAAAGATAAGGACCCAGATATTAAACACGTCCCGTAATGGAGCCGCGAGGTGAAGAGCCGGGCTGAAGGACGGCTCCAGGTCCTCTCCTCATCCTCAATCGAACTGAAGTGTTAAATTACTCCCATCAGCAGCCTCCTGTCACTTCCCATCATGCACCTCTGCTCTCCAATCTGGGATTTATCCTGCGTAACCCGACCCCGACCAACACGTCTCCAATGATCCCCCCATGCCGCCGGGTCATACGATGCCTCCATCCTTCTGTCTCCAACGGTAACGACCCCCCCAGGGGCGAGAGACATGGACGAAGACGAGGAGAGAGACGGACGGGAGGGACGGCTGGATCGATAGCTTTTAACAGGAAGGAGCTCTCAGATCTCTCACACACACACACACACACACACACACACACACACACACACACACACACACAGCCACAAACATCATGCAGCTCACATGACTCCATTACACAGAGGTCTAATGGAGAAATCATCAATAACTGCAGCCATAAATGATGCATTAAAAATTAGGTTTCATCTGATTACTGTAAGTAGCAAATAGACAACAGCAACAATAATAATAATAATAATAATAATAATGAACATAATAATAATCCATACAGGCAGAAAAGAGCACAAAAATATCCCAAGTTCTCCAAGGCTCAGTCCTGGGACCCCTCCTGTTTCATATCTGCATGTTCAGGTTATAACGAGAAATCAGATCAGTTACCATGACTACGCAGACGACTCAGCCCCACATTACGATGATGTCACCAGGTGACTCTGAACACATCCATCCACTGAGCAGAATCAATCTGTGGAACAAAACTTTCTCCATCTGGAACAGAGACTTTGACTCCAGTCCGATCTGATCCAGTCCTGGAAGTGGCTTCGGCCTTCGCTTTTGCCGTCTCCATTTGTTATAATCGTCTTCATCCAGGTGTCAGTCCGTCGCCACGGCTACAGCTTCTACAAAACACCTTTGTACTGGAGACGCACCGATCCCAGATCAATATCTGTATTGGTGCAGATATTGAAAATAATTCTAGATCGGTGGGAATGTTGTGAATAATCCAGATCTATTCGGTCTAATTCTGTTCGTTAAACTCTGAGTGACGTCATGCTTTATTTATTTTACATTATATTTAGGATTCCTGGTTGCATTTCTGAACATTTGAATGAAGGTTTGTTAGTTTATTTTTACTAGTCAGCCTGTTTTTGTCTCATTTACGTTGCGTTGGCTGTTTTACTGCTAACTGATTAAAGTTTTACATGTTTGACCAAGCTTGTCAAGTTATTGGTGGATTTAATTATGCCGTAACAAATACATTTACAACTCAGCACATTATGTCTGTGTTTAAAAAAGCTGTTTTTCTGATCAGTATCAGATACATCAGGACAGAGGGTCAGTGCATCGCTACCAACTGGCCCTAATCCTCCAGATTAGCTTCTTTACAGCAGCTGCTGGTTGGCTTAGAACTTATTTTAAGATTTATTAGTTGTTCTTAAGGCGCCACTGGTTGGTGCCTTCCCTCCTCTCTGATCTTTAAATGAGAAGATTCCCACCAGATCCTTAATGTCAGCTGAGCAACTGATCCCAAATCCAGATTATCTGATCCCTGGTCCAGATTATCTGATCCCTGGTCCAGATTATCTGATCCCTGTTCCAGATTATCTGATCCCTGGTCCAGATTATGGCTCAGAGCAGACCAGGTCTTTGCAGTCGTCGTTTGTTAATCTGGAACAAACTTCCTCTTCACATCAGCTGCAGACATTTTAAAAACTCATTTCTATTCTTTAATTTTTTGGCACTCAGACATTTTATTACTTTCTTTTAATTGTCATTTCATTTGTTTTATGTTATTTTTAGCTGTACAGCCCTAACATATTGATTATAATATCATGATAATCAATATGTTACCTCGGCTGTAAGAATTGTTGGTTTTCATATAAACAGTCAGAAAACCAAACCAAACATTTCCGTCTTAGCGATGCTGCAGGGAACCGTGGTTCAGTTTGAGTTGGATCTGCAAACAGCAGCAGAGGCAACAAAATGTGTTATACGAGCAAATATTAATATTGTTCTGCTCTCTGTGAGGGAATCGTTGCTCTTTAATCTGGAACACAAGCCGAGCAGCTGAGAGTGACTGTTTATTTAATTCCTCTGATTCTTTCAGCCACGCTCCATTAATCTGCAGAGTTATGCAATATTGCAGCACAAGTTGAGATTGAATTCAACTTGTGACGAATTATTCCGAACATCTTCTGCTTGGCAGCTTTTACTGTATTTTCCTGGGTGAATCAGTGGATTTCTGCAGAAACAACCAGGAGATGAGAGGAGAATATGTGGGATTAAGTGAAGCTTGGAGGAAACGTTCGTCCTGAGGAGGAACGCAGAGGGAGAAACAGACAGATTCTGCTGACTGAGGACTCAAAGTGTCAGAAAGTCGCCTCGGTTTGTCTTCTTGTTTCTGTCTCTACAGGCTGCAGGACAAACTGAGGCTGACAGTCGATGACTCTGCACAACACCGGATTTATATTAAACAAAGACACGAGCAGCAGAGCGCCGCTTTTCAAGCAAAACACATCGACCTTGAGGGACCGAAGGATGAAAAATCCATGCTGTCGAGTCAATAAGTTTGTCCCAAATGAGCAAACAGACGAAGCAGAGTGAACCAGACGAGTTACATCACGTCTTTCTACACGTTCATCTCTGACTCCTAAATGTACAGAAATAAATTCAGCCAGGAGGGAAAATATCTGAGACAGCCGTCGTCGTGTGGCTTAAACACGACAAACACACGAACTCTGATGTAAATCTGCAGGCCGCCCTGCAGCCAGGCGCCACCCGGCGGCCAGGCTCTGCCCTGCAGCCAGGCTCCGCCCCGCAGCCAGGCTCCGCACTGCAGCCGGGCTCCACCCCGTGGTGTCCCATCCAGGCTCCGCCCCGCAGCCAGGCTCCGCCCTGCAGCCGGGCTCCACCCCGTGGTGTCCCATCCAGGCTCCGCCCTGCAGCCTGGCTCCACCCCGCGGCCAGGCTCCGCCCTGCATCCAGGCTCCACCACACGTTGTCCCAGCCAGGCTGCGCCCCGTGGTGTCCCAGCCAGGCTACACCCTGCAGCCAGGCTCCACCCCGTGGTGTCCCAGCCAGGCTCCGCCCCGCAGCCAGGCGCCGCCCCGCAGCCAGGCTCCACCCTGCAGCCAGGCTCCACCCTGCGTTGTCCCAGCCAGGCTCCGCCCTGAAACCAGGCTCTGCCCCGCGGCGGCCAGACGATGAGAGGAACTGAGCAATCCTGCCTGGAGACCAACAGCTCTGGATGTTCCTGCAGCTTTAACCTCCTACTCACTTCTAAACCATGAGAACTAACGCAGCAGGAAGGGAAAGCCAGAGCTCTGCTCATCGCCGAGTCAGAGGTCATAAGGTCACCTGCAGACCCTCTTATGGCCTTCGTTCTCCAGAGGGAAGAAGATTATTCCCAAGAGGAAACAGTCTCATCAGCAGATTCAGTCCAAGGTCAGAGGTCAGAGAAATGACCAGGACTTTAACGCGTTCATAATTAATTACCAGGGTTTTAGGAAGTTCCCAGTTTGAATGCAGTTTATCGTTTTTCTTTGTGCATTTCTGCTGCCTTCAAACATCTGACACACAAGCTACATCTGCTATGGACCCGGATCCAAACTGGGTCATCAGCAGATCCTTGGTACCAAACAAGCAGCAGACGTACAGCTGGGAAAAACATCCAGCTGCTGCAACGGCCTAGTCAAAGTCCAAACCTGTCTGAAATCAGGTTTGGAGAAAAGCTGTGCAGAAGCTTCATTAGAAAAACTTTCTGTTGGTTGAAATGGAGCAAAATACACCAAATATTAAACCCTCAAAAATGATTAATTTCTACAGAATCTGTTTTCTGTTCTTCAGTCTTTTATTTTAATAAAACCGTTTTCACGTTTCTGCTGACTCTAAATGTCTCGACTCAAACAGATGAAAATGATTTTATCCAGATTAAACGAACCACTTCGACTCGCTGAGACAGAATCCAGTGTTGTGGTACTCGAGATCGGTCTTGGTCTTGGTCTCGAGACCGGTCTTAAGACCATTTTTTGATGGTCTCGGACTCGACTGCATTTGGTCTCGGGCTCTGAGGACTCGGCATTTTATTTCAAGACCAGTCGAGACCGTAACTGTGAAAATACCACTAAACGTGCAGCATAGTGTCCAGTTTATTTGTTAACATCTTTGTTTTCAGTGGATGCAAAACACACCGATTAAAATCCAAGCAACTACGTGTTTCTCCCCCTCCCCTTCTTTCACTCGCGCACGGCGCTCCAGGACATGTGCAGTGGTTTTCTCTCAGCAGCAGAAAATGTTTGTCTAATCGTCAGTAATATAATATCGCTGCATAAATAGTAAGAAATCCGATGGCCACAGCTAACTCAGCAGCGCTTCCTTTCAGAGACGATGGGGACAACATCTAACTTTTTTCGTCACTTAGAAAAGTAGCTCAAAGAAGGTAAGGTCCGTTAACGTGATGTTAGCAAAGCTAGCTGTACAGAGACACATAAGAATTTGTGATGAAAAAAAGTCACTCACTGCCTGAATTATTGTGTGGAGGCCAAAACTTATTAAAAAACAAAAGTTTATTTCTAAATTGGTGTGTTTTTATTAAACTAATTTATTTTTGGAATGTAAATTATGTGATCAATGAAAGCTGGATGAGGAAACTGGTCCTCTGCTTCACTCAGGTGTGATTTCAACCCGATTTTTTAACCAATCCTAAACGTTCTCAGTACTATATGCTGAGAAAAGCCCACAGCATGATGCATCCACCAGGGCTTTGGTTTCCGGTTCATCTCCTTCTGACTTTTATGTCTGGGTCATTTTGTTTGGATTTCTCTTGTTGTTGCATCTGCTTTTAATTTGACCTTAATAGCAGAAAATGTTGGCATGGTTGGTACTTTCCCTACTTTATAACTGTACAAATATGTAGAGATTAAAATCCTACAAGAAAAATAAAACCTCTTTAAAATAAATGTTAAATATTTCATTGGACTTGGCTTGTGTTCATTTTAAATCTTGCACTGAAGCTGAATCCGTATCGATCCAAACCGTTTCCAGGTTCTGGATGTTCAGGTGATGGATCTGTGGCGGTGCCGCCTGCCAGCACCGGATCCTGAGGTCCGGAGTCGGTGCTGTTGTGATTCCAGGCTGCAGGCTGAATGACAGACATTCCCAAAATAGCTCAAGCCTTCTTAAATATTTCAGTGGCTCAGATGGAAGCATGAGGAGGAAGAGGAGCGAGCCCCACATAAAACAGCTCCACAGAATGAGGCGGAGCCGCCAGGTCCGTCTCCTGATCCCAGTGTTCAGGGATTCCTCCATGAGCTCAGAACCACTTCCTGGTTTCAGGCCAGATTTCCCTTTGGACGCCCAAACGGCCTAAAGTCCTGAACTATTCATGTCGTCAGCCGCAGCGGCTGGGATCCGCTGGGTTTCTGGGGCGGATTCACCTTTCAGCTGGAAACAGACGAGTTTTAAACTCCGCCTGTGAATTCAGAAAGAAAAACCTGAAACTTTTTAGACCTAAATGCTCCACATTTCATTATGACTGCTTCTGATGGAGGAGATGAAATGATGTCATTTAAACTGGATTTAGTTTCATTTATTCATGAGGCGTCGCTTTAAAAGTTATATACTCAAAAATTAACTGCAATAATTTTGGTTATTTCATTTGATGTAAAATCATATTTCCACCAATTCCACCGAAATGTAACAATTTCTCACTAAATATGTGAGAAGCTACATATTTAGCATGCTAAAACATTTAGCTAGCTTTGAGCTATATGTAGTATATTTAGCTTTTACATTTTCCGTTTGAAACTGTGACATTTATAAACGAATAATGCGCTGAAAATATGTCTTTAAAAAATGAGTTCCATTTTTTTACTCTTATGAGTTTTAATAACCCAAATTATTGCTGCTGTTAACTTTTGACTGCGTAACTTTACTGACGGCGCCTCGTAATAACCGCTCCTCTTTCTTCCTTCGCTGTAATTGTTTCTGAATAAACGAAGCCAAGAGAGAAGCAGCTTCACAGCATCTTGTTCTAGTAACAGAAGAACAAGTTTAGGACGAGTCAGAGACGCAGCCAGACGCTGAGAGCAGGTTGATGGAGAAGAAGAAGAAAAACCAACACAGCGCTCTGATTGGCTGAGAGGAAAGAACCTGAGAGGAAAGAATCTGAACCTGAACAGAGAAACAAGACAAGACACCGCCATCTCTACTGCTTCATTATGACATCACACACACACACACACACACACACACACACACACACACACACTCCGAGGCTCTGGAGAGGTTCCAGCAGGGCTCGGTCAGCTCGTATCGATCTGTTCCAGGAAGTGCATCCTGCGGTCAGACTGTCGGTCAGCTCTTTACGGCCGCCTAATGCTCTTCCTTCCATTCACTCTTCTTCTTCTGATCACTCCTTCATCCTCAGTGTTCAACTTACAGTCAAGTAAAGCTGGACTCCAACCATTAGAAAGCACAAGGGAGGAGAAAAGTTCATTTAGTGGATTAGTTGTGCATGTTGTCCAAAGCTGAGCGTCTGATCGGAGCTGCAGATGAAGTCTGGACGGCTCTGCTTGGTTTGGGGCTGCAGCAGCTGTAAGTCAGCATCAAGCTGCTGAGTTTAAAGTTTTAAAGATCCAGAAGCTTCACATCAAATCAGCTGAAGCTGACCCACAAAGTTCAGGGTTTAATTCCAGTTTAAACTTTGACCTTTACAGGCTGTGAACTGAAAGGATGTTTTCCTTTTCATGACCACACAGAACCAGTTCAGGGGCCACAAATGGCCCCTGGGCCACACTTTGGAAACCCCTCAGACACACTGTCAGCTCTTGCAGATGACATGAATCTGCCGGGTGTCGATGAAGATCAAATCAGATTTTTGCATTCGGAATGGGTTCCTCTGAAGGAACGTTGCCAAGGCAACGGATGACCTGGTGTCCCATCAGGACCGGTTGGCCTCCATGATTCTCTGACAACTGGAAGATGATGGAAGGACGACTTCTGTTAATGAGGAACTAAAAGTTCCAGCTTTTCCCCTGAAGACTCGCTGATGGTGAGGACCAACCGTCACGCAGTCAGACCCCGAAACGCAGCCTGGGGTCAAAGGGCAGTATTACGCATTTTCCAGGCACATAGAGCCATTTTGTAGCATAGTCAAATAATAATGTTACCATAAAAATGCCATATATCAAATATGACTTAAAACCTACTTTACTTCCTGATGCAACACCTTGAAATTGGGCCTCTGCCTCTTTAAAAACTCCTGTTTTTTCTGAAGCTCCGCCTCCAGGAAGTCATCCCAACATGGCTCCTCTGTTAACCTTTAACGTTTTTCTACAGCAGTAGCTCCTATAATGAGCTCAGCAGCTGTTTGCTAACTGCTGCTGGCTAGTCTGAAGGAGCTGAGAGGGGGAGGAGCTGCGCCTTGAAGGCGGAGCCAGGTCCAGTCAGGCGTTTTGATCAGCTGAATCGTTGTCATGGAGATTACAGCTTTTCTCAGTCAAAGCAACACTCCAGGTTTGTTTCTGATGATTGGATAATTTTATAATTTGATGGAAATCTGAAAAATAAAAAATCTGATTTTTCATAAAACTCCCTCTTTAAATGAAAATCAACATGACAGAGGAGGAAGATGGAGCTGAACCAACAACGTTTGAATTGAAAGGCAACCAGTGAGCTGCAGCCGGAAACCATTTACATCTGGACGTCTCCCACAAGCTCCCAGTATGATTTACTGGGAGGATCAATGAAGGATTCATCTGGAGACAATCTGGGAACAAACTGGAGACAATCTGGGGACAATCTGGGAACAAACTGGAGACAGTCTGGGGACAATCTGGGAACAAACTGGAGACAATCTGGGGACAATCTGGAGACAATCTGGAGACAATCTGGGGACAAACTGGAGAAGCTGGTCTGTCCATCCCTCCACCCCTCCACCCCTCCATCCTTCCCCAGCTCTTTAGCCCCGCCCCCTGTCCTCCAGTGCATTAGGTGATTAAACGGCGGTGTCGGCGAAGCGCCGCCTGTCCGTGCGCCAGCTCCCCTTAAGCTACTCCTCTCCCATCCTTTCATCTTCCTCAGTGGTTTTTCTTTCCCATCTCCTGAATTGGTTCTTCTTCAGAGGGAATGAATTTCCAAAGCCTGGTTATCAGGATTCTCCATCACTGCGACTCCTTCCCTCCTCCTGCTTTCCAGCTTTCTGTTTATCTCCGTTTCAGTGATTGTCATTTTCACACACGCTTTTACCTCCTTCCACCCCTGCTGCTCCACTGTATCAGTTTTCATCCCTCATTTGCGGCGTCTCTCTTGCATCATCTTCTCCGCCGGCTCGTTTTGCGTTTACCTCTCCAGAGCTTTTAGCTCATTTTGGGCTGCATCTCATCAGCCTCCGGTCTGGTTTTATGTCTGTCTGCTGCTTTCTGCCGATGGAAATATTCCTCATCTTTATCGCACAAGGCCGAATGTTGTTGGCTCCGTGTTAAATAAATTCATGGCGGAGGATCATATCATCACACAAACACATCAGCTGCAGGTGGAAACTCGTCTTCAAGGCGTTTTCTGTTATCCAGGCAGGAAAATCTGTTCCCTGATTTCTGAACTCGGCTGGTTTGAAGTTTGAGGTTCAACCAGCGATGGAGGAGAAAGATCCTCATCTCCTCCAGCCTGTGGCTCTAATCGTCAATATGAACAGAAACATGTGATCAGCAAACGGCCAGCAGAGAACGTGCTGACATCAAACTTCATGAAGACATAAACACCCAGCAGCAGCTGATCTGTTATAGATGTTTATGTTGATGAAAAACACTCTCTGAACCTTTACGGCGAGTTCATGAACAGGTTAGAAAACTTAATAATAAACTGATATTGGTTCTGTGATCAACAACCAGAATCAGTTAATTTTGTAAAGTGAGTTAGCGCTTTGGAAATAAACTGAGAGGAGTCAGGGTTAGCTGGACAGATTTCATTCCTCCACACATTTCTAAACTACGGCTGCGACTCCAACACAAGTTTTGATTATTTAATTATAAAGACTTTAACACATTAAATTTTTATTTTTATATAAAGAAGTCCTGAGCAGAACTTTTGTATTTGCGTGTTTCTAGTACGCCCATAAATCTGACGCACAAGCAACATCTGCTAACAGCAGCTAGCACATGAACGCCGAAATTACTTCTCTGGTCCACTGGGGGTTAGGCTCCGTTTTGAAACGATCTGATTGGACGGTGGAAAAGGCTGTTTTAAGTTGTGCTAAAAGTGTTAGCCTATAAGCGAAGCTATTCAAGCCTAAAACAGCATCTCAGTGCTAACCATGTAGCAGCTAATGCTAATGTCAGTGTCCGCATTTCTAGAGAATTTCTTTAAAGTAAAACCAACCTGATGACTTAATAACCTGAAGAACAGATTAAAAACAATAAATTTCTGGTGTTGAGCTCATACGTCTCTTTATTCTGATACTTAGCAGCAGAAATAATTTTTTAATTGAAAATGTTCCTCATTTCGTTGGTAACTGACCACTAAAACAATCGATTTAAAGGCGTTAAGCTCTTTGTCACATGTGCATTAAAGGAACAAACTGCCTCAATCACAACATGGCTGACAGGGTTGGGCTCACCCTACAGCAGCGCCTCCTACTGGACCGGAGTGTAAAACGACTCCAGAATCTGAACATGAAACCGGATCAGACCTGAACAAACATCCGACCTGCTGCTGATACTCTGAAACTCATTTCATTAAATAAACCAGTGATTTGTTTCTTGGCTCCACTATAGAAAACAGACCAACTCCTGTGATGATGGAGTTTTTATTTCTTTGTTGCTGGTTCATAAAGTGGGAGCCGGACGGCTGATGGAGGGAGAGACGTGACTGAACTGCAGAGACGGCGACACAAAGCTCAGCCTTGTGGCGCCAGACGCAGCTGAGCCGTGAACCGCTGCACAGAAACAACCTGTGTGTCTGAACGCAGCTCACATGGACAGTACAGCCGTTCAGCATGACGACTAACCAACCTCAGTGACCTCTGACCTCTCATAACCTGGTCTCTGAACTCAGTGTGGTCTGATTATTAAAATAATTAAAAGCTTAGTTTCTGTTGGATGCTCCTTCTGCAGCGGTCAGATCAGAAATCCTCCATCTTCTGTTTGCATCACTATGAAGGTCCAAAGATTTCACTGAAATGCTGCAGCAGCTGCTGCATGCGACTCAGCGTCAGATGCTGCAGCAGCTGCTGCATGCGACTCAGCGTCAGATGCTGCAGCAG
>NW_006800953.1:7717-25235 GCF_000485575.1 Poecilia formosa | reverse complement strand
AATTTTTATCATGACATTATGGAAAATAATGAACTTTATCACAATATTCTAATTTTATGACCAGCACCTGTATTCATTTCTGACTGGAATATATTATTCTATTTTTCCTTTAACCCGTTTGTTCCGTGTTGATTCATGTTTATGTGTATTTAAAGGAAATAACCTTGAATTTAGAAAAATATATCAAAGTGTCTTTTCTGAACCTCATGACCCCACTGAGGTTCGTCTGTGAACCTCCTCAGGCTTCAGACCCCTATGTTGAAGACCTGCTTATGAAAATCTGAGTTATTTAGGTTCATTCAGCTAAATATTGTATAATGAAGGCAATATTTTCCGTTTTAGTTTCAGACTAAACATGCGTTTAGATTCTGCTAAGGAACAGAATCAAATCCAGATTAAGATCAGATAAAAACCGACAGATTATTCATGGATCCCAATATGGGTCCGAATGAAACCGACTCAACTCGTTATACCGTAGCTTAAAGCCCCGGCAGCCTCTCTAATATTTACCATCTGCACACAGGAATATTAATACTGCAAAGATACTTTATAAGGCAGAAACACAAACTTATGGATTCAAATCAGAAACAAAACTCTGAGATCAGAAACACCCGGCTGGACGTTCCTTTAATTATCCAGAAACACACACACACACACACACACACACACACACACACACACACACACACACACCAGCCTCCTGAGATTGAAGCGGGCCTGATAGATGGAATCAGCAGAGCCTCGGTGTCAAGCATAGGTCAGATACATCAAACACAAACTCACTGCAATAAATGCAGAGGCACGTCCAAACACACACACACACACACACACACACACACACACACACACACACACACTCTCTGAGGTGTGACTGAAGACGTCTTCCTGGACGTTGGGTAAATAAAAAGCCGAGCGCTCGGCGGCTGCAGGTTTTTATTCTGCAGCTTCACGCCGACGGATCACGACTCGTTTGATGTTTCAG
Organism: Poecilia formosa; assembly: GCF_000485575.1. Taxonomy (NCBI): domain Eukaryota; kingdom Metazoa; phylum Chordata; class Actinopteri; order Cyprinodontiformes; family Poeciliidae; genus Poecilia; species Poecilia formosa. Next base: position 24,253 of record NW_006800953.1, on the reverse strand, counting down.
GGAAACGGAAACGTCTGAGAAACCAGATCTGATGGAAATCATGTCAGCTGGTTCTGGACTGAAGATATGAAATCATAAAGATGGACGTCATGAGAACAGCAGATCTCTGCAGGCTGCAGCGGTTTACAGCAGGGGTCTTCAACATGAGGGTCCCTGGCTGCAAGCAGCACATAAAGCGTCCACAGGAGACGTTGGTTCTTTAAAATGATTCCTGCAGCAGGTCAATTGGCTTCCTGGGTCGTGGAGCCGTTGACTCCTGGTCTGAGTTACTTTCACGCATCGACATCCTGGAACCTGGAACTCCTTCCTGATTCGATTCAAAATCGATTATTTACCGATTCAATCGATAGGTGATCGTCATGATTTACTCCAGGCTGCTTTCCATAGCAGGACAGAGACATTGAAGTGTCTCCTTCATATTGATTAAGTTTTAAATATTAATCTGTTATTAGATTCGTCCAACATCAGAGCCTGAGGCCTGAAGGCTTTTCAAGGTTTCATCTCTTCACTGAAACACATTTCAAGTTTGGGATGAGAGATTAAAGTAAAAAATGATTTATTCAAACAGAAATTTGACCCGGATCGTCCTGCAGATCAGAGCGGCTCAGCGGTTCTACAGGAACCAGGAAGGGAGCGACGGTCGGAAAACTGGGATCTGATGGTCCGACTCCGGGTTAAAGAGCAGCAGTGTGATCCAGAAGGAAGGCTCTGGTTCTGCTGCCCTCCAGCTGCTGACGGTCACAGAATCACAGAAACCTTCAGACGGAAATTCATCTCTTATTAGACAATAAAGCCACGCTGCCTTTTCAGGAAGCAGCGATCGCTCTGCGAGGGTCAATGTTCAGTTTGACCCCCCGCTGCCCTCACACTCTGCAGAACCAGAACCAGAACCTCTGTGGTTCTGGCTCAGATAACAGATCCACTCCAGTGATGCGTCAGGAAGAGTTTCATCCTCAGATCGTCTCCTGAAGGATCATGTTTGAACTCTGGGTCCTGATACCCCCTGAGACCATCACCCCCCCACCTACCTCCTTTACCCAGGCCCCTCCCTCCTCCCCCCATCACTGATTAACCTCTGACCTTCATCTGACGCTCCGTCACAATCATCTGTCACTGAGCTTCCTGTTCTTTTCCTCCTCCAAACATCACTCCTTGTTCTTCTTCCAAGCCTTTTTTCTGTTCCCATCTCTCCCTCCTCTCCCCCCCTCCTTCCCCCCTCTCTGCTTCCTCTGGAGACCTGAAGTGCATTAGGATAAAAGGCTCTCCGCCCTCTTAAGGCCTTCCTCCAGGCTCTGCAGCAGAGTCACAGCAGCGCTTCACAAATATGACAGAAATGTGGGATTTCATGCAGAGAGCTGCAGGATGTTGCAGCTACAGGCAGAAACCGTTCACAGGGTTCTGTTGGGGCTCGGTTCTGGAGAACATTTGTCCCAGAGAACCTGTGGGAGTTTTCCTGCAGTTTCCAGTTTTCATTTATCAGTGATGGAAATGAGTTTTCAGAGGACGAACATCCAAACACTGAAGGACCGTGCTGACCCGGACCGGGCCGGACCGGAGGCTCAGAAAACGATTTAAATAATTTCACATATTTCTAAGAACAATGAGGCGATTCATTTCAGAGAACAGAACCTCAGAGGTCCAGCAGAGACGGGAAAAACTCCTGCAGCTTCATGCCTGTTTTTCAATCCACCGTCTGAAACATGAAACATTAAAGTTTGTTTTTAAATATTTATTAACCACTTTTATTCTGAAATATGTCAGAATATCTCAGCTTTCAAGCTCATCAACAGGAGACGGAAAATGCTAAAAATTAAGAGAACATTAATAAAAATGCTCTTTAGTTCCTCATCATATTAAAACAAAAATGTTTATGTGACGGTCAGTTTTTACTCCAATCAATGGAAAACATTAAATAAGTTATTAATATACTGAAGCTGAATGAAATGAGGTTTATTCTGGAATCACACAGAAAACAAACCCAATTATCACGTTTCTGAATTTAATTAAAACTGACCTCGTTCTGTGCAGGAAAGATAAAAACTAAAGCGAACCAGATGTTCCTCTGGTTGCCTGGAGACGATGAAACAGCAGCTTTGGATCAGAACCGGGTCAGACCAGAAGGTCAGCTTCCTGTTAGGAAGGGGTCAGAGGTCAAACTGTCCAACTCTTCTTCTGCTGCCACTCTCCCTGTTCTCAACAGCATCACCTGCTGTTTATTAGAGGAACTGCAGTGATTGTAGCAGAAAACTGTCATTTAGTCGAAGCTTCATTCAGTGTTGATGGTGACAGAAAGTCAGTTTACAACAAAAGGCCAATCGGCCATTTTAAAGACAAAACCCACAGCAGGCAGCAGATCTGACAAGAAGAAGGACGAAGCAGAACCGAGCTGACTGGACCGGCTGACAGCGTCCGTCTGCTCCAAAACCTCCTGCAGCTGGACAGACGAGGCGCCGCAAAAAAACAGCTTTAATATGGTCAAAACTCCATGTTTTCCTTTTTAACCATATTTATTAACCCACAAGCAAACAACTGGTCAAATCAATAATCAACATTTATTCCGTTTCTGTGGAGGACTGCTGTGGTTCAGCAACAGGAAATGTTTTAGTTAAAAGGACTGAACGCGGTACGGTTAGAGAAACGGCCTTAAAGGAGAAACTGGAGCAGAAAAACCAGTAAAGACGGAGCAGAGCGGACTGGTTACTATGGAGATTGGAGGAGGAGACGCACCGAGCTCCTCCGCTCCCATGGAGGATGGATGTTAATAATCACAGCTTCAATAACCGTTATTATTACAATATGCGAGATATGAATGAGAGCCGATGGAATCCTACCTGGATAAACAGAATATGAATCTGAAGGTTTCCATGTTATCAGAATCTAGAACCTTCGGTTCTGTTTGCATTCCAGCTGAATTTATTCTGGTATTAACTTACTTTATCAAACGGTCAAACAGATATTACTGGGTTTTGGTTCAGTCTGGGTCAGAGTGGACTATGCTGCATGACGTCAGGAGATGCTAAGCTGTGACGCGATGCATCATCAGAAAACATGATTCAAACGAAGCGTCTGCCCTCCGGCTGCTTCTGAACAGCCGGAGCGTTTCCAGTGTCTGGATCAGCGCCTCTGATTGGTCACATCATTTACACACAAACAACCAGCTGCTCAGCAAAGAAAATGCAGATTAGAAATCATTTTTCCACCATTATTTTGGCGCCCCTCTAGCGCGTCGCCCGATGCGTCTCATGTCGTACGTACTCACTTTTTGTACTGCTGCAACAGATGAATATTAGGATTATCCTCTGCCAAACCTTCATTTGGCGAGACGTTGAACTCAGCTCTCTGACTGGAACCGTGATCCCCCCCCGCCTGCAGGGGGCAGCATCACTTTCCTTCCAGAAATTGATTCCCTACATTTAATAACTTTTACTAATCTAGAATAAATCAGAGGCTTGTGCAGAAGAACAAACCAGCCTCTCCGACTGGAAATGTTTTGATCAATCAGAGGATGTTAAATCTGTTCTCTTATAAGGAATCCACCCCAAACCCACCTCACACACACACACACACACACACGCACACACACACACACACACACACACACACCCCTCCTGGAGAGTAGCTCGCCTCCCTGACATTTTCCTCCCTCACATCCGACTGATTTGAATACCCAAAGCAGCCGCCCTGATTTGTTTAGGCATCCGAGGAGTCACGTCTGCGCCCCGGGCCGGCAACGCTGCGCATGCGCGACGCTGATCGCTATCTGGGCTCTTTGATGCACACATGCATGCATTCGGTATCTGTGATTGGTTCCACTCCGAGACGAGTTAAATCATCTTCCAGCGATTAGACTCAGACTCAGAGCAGCTCAACTTCAGGCCTGATGAGGATCAGCATGCAGATCTACAGATCTAGATCTGTTAGCTATAGATCTAAGTCAGGTTCCATCACAGACCCCAGTGCAGGACCCCCTCCCCATCTGCTCTATAGATAGAACATTACCAAGAAATGCTAAACGTGAAAACGTGACCCCTCACCCCAACACACATAAACACCATCAAGCATCCAGAGCCGATTAAACCTGAGCCTTAAAGAGCATCTGTGTGTGTGTGTGTGTGTGTGTGTGGTTGATATGCAGTCTGTGATGTTGGCTGCTGTGACTGAGTTCATGCTTGGTTCTGAGATCTGTGCTTCATCTCAGGAGTGCTGACGAGATTCAGAAAGAAAACAGAGAAAGTGGTGATGAATATCAAACAGCTTCTCCGACTTCCTCAGAATACTGACTGGAACCAACCAAACATCACCAACAAATCACAAATACATGATGCCGCTGCCAGGCAGCAGGAAGGTTGTGGGTTTGAATCCCAGCCTGGGCTCTTTCTGCAGCCGTGGTTCTCTCTGGGTGCTCCAGCTTAATGTTCCTCTGATGTTCCTTAGATACGAGTCTGTGTACAAAGTGTGTGAACAAACCGTAACATGGTGTGTGTGTGTGTGTGTTTTCACGCCACACACACCCACTCAATCCATCTTCTGTAGCTCTGCTAGCAGAGCTACAGAAGATGTGAGCCACACCACCAGCCAATCACAGACAGCTCTTTTCCATCCAATCAGATGAGTGTTTCATCCTTGCTTGAAGATAAACAACCAATCACAACCAGCCAATCAGAACGCTGTATCAAGCGGCAGACATTACGACATGAACAGGAAAACTTCGTCATAAATACTTCAACTTTGTTAAACATACATACTTATTTATCATTTATCATTTTCCATTTGAGGTAATACTTCTTTTATTTAACTTAAATATGACAAACATTATATTGGCTGATTACTTACAGTGGATGCAACTTAAGTGCAAAAAAATTGTTTTATTGCATTTTTTTTCTTGCCTTTTTGAAGACTCAGTAGTTTATGTTTACTGCCAATAAAGTCTCCAATAACACAAATCATATTTTAAATGTCCAGCTTTCCTCCTGCCACTGGGTTCAGCTGGTTTTCAGCGAAACTCTGAGCATTTTTTATTTCATTTTTCCAACCAAACTAAAAGAATCAGTGAAACGCAGCACAACTGGACATGAAACACTTTCTTTAAAAACGGAGGATAAAAACCTCCAGCAGAAACTGCGACAAGGAAACCGCGTTTCTCCTGATCTCGTTTCTGCTGATCTCGGTCCTGCTGATCTCCGTCTCACATGGCGGGGCGGATCTGACAACTGGACCATCTGGACCGACGGGAAACATCAGCAGATGGACACGGAGAACCGACTCCGGAAGGATTCTGTAATAGATTAGTTTGTTGCCCCCTAGTGGTCAGAAATACAGACATAACTGTTTCTAGGGATAGTTTCTGATAGGCCAACTATTAGGTTGTCGAGAGCTGACGTCAGACACTGGTGTGGTTGTTCTGTTCTGTGTTCCGCCATTAAAACCAAGTAAACCCGTATTCGCAGCTCCTCTCTCTGATTCCTTTCCAACCGAGAATATCACAGATTCCTGCACCAAGCAACGAGGGCGAGAAGGAAACGCCACAGACTGAAACCAGACCGGGACCAGTATGGACTGGGACCAGTATGGACTGCCGACAAACAGCTGGAACCAGTGAACACCAGATACTTCCTGCCTGTTTTAATAGTTAAAACGTCAAACACACATAAAGTAGAAACAATCTCAGCTACTGCAGAGCATCAACAATCTTCCATATTTCCGCTCATCCAATCAGCACCAAGGAAAATCACAGCTCCTCCTGGATTGGCTGCTTTGGAAGTGTTAGCCAATGGAGTGTCAAATATACCAGCTTTAGAGCTGCATTTTCTTTAAAACATTTTTGTAAAATAGATACATTTTCCACAAATAACATGGAGTCATGTTCTAGAGAAAGAGGTACACTCTAATATTTATGATATTATAAACATTGATTATCAGCTATTTTAATATTAGCCATCTGATTTTTCTAGAAATATTTTTATATCTCAAATTTGTATTGAGAAGTAAAGTTTGGGTGCAGGACACCCTAAATATTATATCCTACCAAATATTGGCTTTTCACACCAAGACGACTGAGATTCAACATCTTGTGCAGAAAACGAATTGAATCCAAACATTAAATGGACAGGAAATTATTCCTGTTTTTATTCAGATAAAATGACAACAGAGCAGATTGTTCAGAAACTTTTATGCAAACATTCAGATTCAGACTTTGTTGTGGATTTGAAGGTAAAACATTTTGTTTTGGGTCAAATATTCATCAGCAGCAGATCTATGATGTAGATTATGAAGAGAGAATAAGAAAATATCCTCAGCTGCTTTTCTCCCCACACAGAGGAAAAGTCAATCTAAATTTCACTCGCTGCTCCTGGAGGCAACAAGCTGAGATAAAAGGAAATTAATCCTAATTATTGCTGAGAATATCGGTTGTTTCCTGACCCCCCTGCAGACCCCCGCAGGGAGACATTCTCTAACATCTCAGTAGTTTCCATCAGAGCTGAGGATGAAGAGGATGAAGAGGATGATAGCCCTCAGGTGAGCAACCCTCCACTGCAGGGGGGAGGGGGTGAGCATCTGGGGGCCACATGCCACCCAGGGGGGGTCTGGGGGGGCGGGGGGGTAACTGGGGCTTAATGTGCGCCCCTGGTTCCAGTCCTCCACCCCGGCTGCTCAGCAGGAGCTCAGAAGTTTAACTCCTCAGAACCAGCAGACCCAGCAGAACTCCGTCCCCCCGGGCGCACATGGCTCAGCGGCCAGGGGCGCACACAGACAGGACGCGGACACGCCGGAGGAACCGGGAGGAACCGGGAGGAACCGGGAGCAGCAGCGCTTACCGTGCAGAGAAGCCGCGATGCTGCGGGAATCATAGATCCGCTCCGAGAGTCCGCATGTCCGCCGGAGAGCAGAGGAAGAGGAGGATGAAGAGGCTGCTGCTGCTGCTGAGGAATAATCCGACTGTCAGTGACAATAACCCGAAGAGGAGGAGGGACAGGGGAAGGGGGGGGGGGGGGGGGGGGGCGAAACCCCAGCCAATTAGAAACAGAGGGACTGATTGTTGCAGGAAATCAGACCGTCAGTGTTTCAGCTGGATGAGTCTGAGCTTCAGGGAGGAGGAGCCATTTTACCCAGAAAACCCTCAGAAATATCAGAAATAATATTAAAATAATTCAAACATAACTCAAACTGCGCCCCCCCCCCGTCCACCACCACCCACGTTTCCTCCTCTCTGTTAAACATGCAGAGCTGAGATTACAGGCTTCCACATTCAGAGGAGCAGCTGGCGCCATCTAGCGGCAGACAACATGAAACACAACAACAATCAATGACTGCATAACTTCAGCTGAGTTTTAATATTTGATCCTCCAGAGCTTCTCTACGCTCCAAACACAAACCTCTGAGGGTTTAATTAGGATTGTATGCAGCTGATCTACCGGAAGTGATGCAAATTTCAAAGGAGGAAGAATAATATTATTACAATTAAAATAATAACCAAAGATCAGAAAATTCATGCCAGACCTTTTGTATTTGTAGTAATTTGTGTTTAGTTTTCCTTCCACTTCTCTGTTCCACTCTACTTCCTGTTGGTCCTTCACATTAAAACAGGAAATTTATTTTAAAGTTTTAATACACAGAAAAACATAAAACCTATGCAAAAGCATGAAGAATGCATTTTTTTCAATGGGACTTTGATATTTCTAAAGATCTAAAAATATTATTGATGAAAATGTTCCATGAAAAACTAAAACACTAAAAACTGCTAAAACCTATATTTAAAATCATTCATCGATCGTCATGATTTTTAGCCAAAGAGCCTCCTGAGGCTCCAGAGCTGCAGATTGCATCAAATCGTCTGTCATGCTGAACAAGCATAAGGTGACTGTGGAGAGGAACATTCTCACAGTAAGAAACCAGAACCAGGCTCAGCATTAGCAAAGAATGATGCAGTAGCTGGAGTGTAGTAGGAAAAAGTAGCAGAGTGAGAAGCGGCCATCTTGTTCTCCAGTGGCAGCATAACTGCAGAAGAAATGACGTGTAATGAGCCAGGAAAGAGCTGAAGGTACCAGGAAGAGCGCAGGCTCTCTGTGGTCTGATCTGGGTATGTTTATTTATCCTGAGCCGTCAGTGAAGGCATCACCAGAACACAAAGGCCCGGCATGCGAGCCGCGACCGACATGAGGAGACTGGAATCAGAGCGCTCCAGGAGCAAGGTGTGTGTGTGTGTGTGTGTGTGTGTGTGTGTGTGTATGGCGGTTGGCAGGTGCTTCTTCCTAATTTAACTCGGCTGATAAAGGAGATGAATGTCTCATGGTTCTGCCTGATAGTTTACATGATTTTTCCAAGAATATCCATCAGCATGACGCTCTTTACAGAAAAATCATTTCAGTTCAATCATCCGTGCGCTCCAGCTGATCCCAGTTAGTGCATGAAGTTCAGTTTATTGTTAAAAGAAACATAAAAAGTTTCTAAGGAAACCCAACAGAGCAGCGTTCACTCCTCCTGACCAGCAGGGGGCGACAGCAGGAAACTGCTTGCATTGTGTCTTTGCCATTCCTCTTATGGAGCACGCATGTGTTCCCTTTAGCAGTAAGAAACCTCCATTAGAACCAGAACCAGAACCAGAACCGTGGTCAGAACAAACGGTAATCTGCCATGAACGACTGGAGGATTAAAGAAAATCTGATCAAACTCATCAGAAGGTTTTTTTTCCTGATTTTTTTGTTTTTTTACAGAAATAATTCAGTCATGAATATTAAAGCATCTGATGGTTAGGAAACTGCAGTGATTTTATGTGTCTATAAAATAAGAAGTCTGTTGTGATGGAACTTTGTCTGTTGTACAAGTTTACTGTCATCTGGACCCAGCAGGAAAAAGCCAGTAGGTCCAGATCAGAAAGGCGGCGACTGACAGACTGAAGTAATCTGACGTAATCTGATCAACATGAATCCAGAGGTCTGCATGTTGAGCTGCAGCCACAAAAACCTTCTAGCCTTTTTTCCAGAACAATCTGCTGAGACTGGGGTATGAAAGCCTTTAGGGAAAGACGGGTCAGGTCAGATTAATTCATTTTTATAATGCTGCTGAATGTGAAGATTTTGTAAAATCAATGTTTTTTAGCTTTCCATCATGTTGTATTATTATCCATTTTCTGTACATCATGTCCCCAGTGGGGTTGGTGGGTTGCTGGTTCCTCTCCAGCTAATGTTCTGGGTGAGAGGTGGGGTCACCCTGGACAGGTCACCAGTCTGTTGCAGGGCAACACAGAGACAGATGACCCACACAGGGAGAATTTGGAGACAATTAACCTGACAGTCATGTTTTTGGACTGTGGGAGGAAGCCGGAGTACCTGGAGAGAGCCCACCATGCACAGGGAGAAAATGCAGGCTACAGAAAGACTGGGGCCGGGAATCGAACCCAGAACCTTCTTGCTGCCAGGCAACAGCTCTACCAACTGCGCCACTGTGCAGCCCTTATATTATTAACACCTGGAGTGTTGCCTTGACTCTTTCATACCTCTTTGAGAAATCCTTTAATCTCCATGGCAACCATTTAGCTGCAAGACGCCTGGGTGAATGAAGCCCCGCCTTTGAGGCGCAGCTCCTCCCCTGAGCTGCAGTTTCTAAGTTTCCAGAGCAGCAGCTCCACCCCCACTCAGCTCCTTCAGACTAGCCAGCAGCAATTAGCAAACAGCTGCTGAGCTCCTAATAGCAGCTGCTGCTCAGAGCAACGCTGGTAAAACTGTTAAAGGGTTAAAGAGGAGCCATGTTGGGATGACTTCCTGGTGACGGAGCTTCAGAAAGACCAGGAGCTTCTTAAAGGAACAGAGGCCCAATTTCAAGACATTGAATCAGGAAGTCAAATTTCTTTTAAGTTATATTTGATATATAAAGCATTTTTGTAATAACTGAAGGTAACAGAGTTACTTGGTTGTGCTATAAAACGGCTCTATGTGCCTGGAAATCACATAATATGTTCTTAAATGGTAGTAAAATGGTTTTGGTGCATGGTTTGTAAACTTATGAGAGGTATTAATAGGTTAACTTTTCCCAAAGTTAGTAAAGCAAAACCACAAGGAGTCTATGAATTTACAGCTTTATAAACATTTAATATTCCAACAGCAAAATGTCTTAAGAGAACGTAAGAAAACAAGGTCAGGTTGAGAGACCTGAGGCCTCTGATTGGGTAAAAACATTAGAAATAAATATTAATGTCAACATGTACATTTTTATCCATGATAAACAGCAGCCTGGATGAACCAAACACAGATCAAAGTTTTTATCCACATGATGATTAAAAACTAAATCTTCCTTGTTTTCTTGACCTCCTGACCTTTAGACATGATGTCAGGAGAAGTTTTGATTAATTTTGTCCTGATGGGTTTTCAGCTCCTTCTCAAACCTCAGCTGGTGTTTCTCAGCCAATCAGGAAGCAGAGCTGGACTGGATCAAACATTTTATATTTTTATCAGATTTGAAACTCCAACCAACAGGCTGGATGTCATTTAATCTGAGCGCAGAAGACGACACACACACTACGCTCTCAAGTGGATGTTAGATGTTGTTTACTAATGTTCTCCCAGAGGATCTTACTGGATTTATGGTTTCATGAGTTTTGTAGTAGTTTAAATTTATTTTGCTCTGTTTTTGTAAAACCTGTTGGATGATGGAGAAGAAGCTGTTAGAAGTTGGTTTGTTTTGATCAGAAGCTGCAGCTGAGTAATAAATCCACTGAGGGGTTTCATGACAGCCACCAGATGGCGCTCTCTCACCTTTTATAAAAGATCCAGTTTGAGTTTTTCTTCTTTTTCTTCAGGTCTGTTTTCAACACTTTGGTCTTTCCATATTATCTTTGTTGTCTTCCTGTTTCTGGATGAGACTTCAGAGTTCATCCAGGTTAGATGATCACTTGGTTTTCTCTGGTTTTTCCCTGTTCTCTCTGTTAAACGGTGCAGATGTCCAAATGAAGCCATTTATTTGGCGTTTCACGGCCCAGGCAGACAGTCGCTGCACAGCCTGGATGCATGAAATATTTTGAATGCAATTTAATATTTTAAAACCAGAACGCTGAACGTGCTCATCAAACCCAATCTAAGAAGACGTCAGACTGGGTGGTTCTGGTGAGGAACCATCCAGTCAGAGTGACACCTGGACCAAAACCTCCAAACCTTCAACAGGGTCCAGTGAGTTGGACTTTCTAAGCCTTTAAACCGTCATCATGTTAACATCAGATGGATGTTCATCCAACTCGAGTCGGGTTGAGAAGCCAGTGGAGAAATGAAGGACGATGTTTGGATCACATGAATAAACATCATGACTCAGATGTGGCGACAACAAAACGCTCAAACCAAACCTCACTACTGCTTCCTTCAGCTGGATGGGTCCCAGCCTGAAGGCCTTCCTGAAATCCAAACACTTATGATATCAACTTCTTTCTGACTACTAAGTGATAGAAATATGTCTTGTCTAAATGCTCAGATATGTGTGAAATAATCTGTGAAAGAAGTTAAAGAAATAGTCTGAATCCACAGCAGCCCAGTTCAGTCCGCTCTAATCCAAATCCAGTCGGTTCGTTTGAATGTTTAATCAAACTGATGCAAACCAAAAAGTGAACTCTGGTCCGCCTAAAAACCTCAGTCTGGGTTCAGTTGGAGGGAGACCGCTCCAAAAGCAGGAAGTGGACTACAGCGCAGGGCATTCTGGGTAAATCCAACCAAAGCTAACGTGCTAGCCTAGCGCTAGCAGCAGAAATGGCTCCTGGTCTTTAGACTAAAGAAAAATCCTCCAACCACTAAAATCTGACGCCTCCATCTTGTTTCCATCTGGTGAAGAAGGAAGTTGCTCTCAGTGTCTTCTTCGTTGGTTTTTATGTATTTTCCTTCAGTGGTTCTTGGTGCAGCGCCCCCCACAGGCTATAACTCCTCCCAGGAGGATCTGAACGTTTCAGGACGGAGCTGTGAAATAAATCCCATGTTCCTGCTGACCTGCGTCCATCACCTCTGTGATGAACGCTTCACTTCCCCTTCAGAGATGTGAGGCCTCCTCTCTTCATCTAATCCTCAGATCTGGGATCAGCTCAGAGGAAACAGCCTCATGACACATCCACCTCTTTCATGCTGTTTGCTGAGCAGAAGCATTTTTCATAACCTGAACCATCAGAGCTGAAAACGGTTCTGATCCAGTTAACTGCAGACGGATTTATTAAATAATCCTTTTGTTCTTCTGTCTGGGGATCAGATTCTCCTGGCCTGATTCTGATCTGCAGTTATTTGGACCAGGAGATTCAATCCGGGCCGGTCCACCTGGACAGGTTCTGTTTGTTTGGGATCAGACTTTTGACCCTCTTCATTTATTCTTATGAGGTTTGTGGAAAAGCAGGCCCTCAGCATGATGCTGCCGCCGTTGATCTCGTCGGACCAGATCATGTTCTTCCAGATGTTCTGCACTGAACTTTAAACTTACTTCATCATGGATTTCCTTCAGCAGTGGAGTTTTGTGCAGTTCAGCATCTGATTCCAGATCCTCATGAAGCTTCTTGGTTCTTGGAAAACTTCTGATTTATCCTTTAACTCCAAGTCCAGACTCTGGTTGAGCTCAAGGATTTAATTTCACTTCCAATCAGAAGAAACATGTTTTAAATGAAAACATTAACTTTAATCTGGTATGAATAATTTTGGGATGTTATCTTTATTCTGTTTTGACTTTAGGTCTTACCCAGTGGTGAGTAAGAGGAACTGGTTCATCCTGCAGGAACTCATCCAGCTCTGATCAACAGAAACAACAGAGTGGATTAGATCCCTACAAACACTTTGTTTTAACGGGACGCTGCGTTTTCCTGCGGACCTGAAGGATGTGAAATGAAAAACGCTGATCTTCCCTCCAGCAGGAGGCCGTCATTAAACCTGAGGACTTCAGGGTGTCTGTTCGCTGCCAGGTGGAAATAATGGACATTTAGAATTGATTTGTCCTAATAAACTCCTTTAATGACTTCAGCTTTTACATTTTAATTTTCCCACAGGCTGCTCTCAACATGTTCCCATGCACTTCACAGATGCATTGAGGGAAAACTGCACTAAATCTCATTATCATTAAATGTAATATTTCCTGTGCTCTGCTCGCTCATTCAGATTAAATGGATTTCAGCTCTGAGTTGAATGAAACCTCAGTGATAAACAGCAGCTGCTCCATCCTGTCAGGAACTGAAACTTTGTGATGAGAAATATCTCTGATGGTGTCTGGGAGTCGGTGGTTCGATTCCTTGGAAGCAGGAATCAAAATGAGACGGTGGAGATGAAGAATCCAGCAACGTGTTTTGGTTCTGCGTTGATGGAATCATGAAAATCAGGTGGCTGAAGACGGACAAAGAATAAAAACGGTTTGTTAGTTTCACCTGTTTGTCTGTTGACTCTTGGCGTCCCGCAGGGCTCGATGATCGGATCTCTGATGTCTCATGTAGGCGCTGACAGATTACAGAAAGGAGTCTGAATGCACTTTCATTTAATTAGCAGGAAAAATGAAAACAATCAGATTTCAGCAACAATCAGAACTGAGCATCGAGATGTTGGTGAGAATGCAGCTGAATAACTGATGGGGGAAAGAAGCCACTGATCATCAGACGCAGAATATTTTACAGAAGAAGAAGAAAATATTTCAGCGCATAAACCGCAGAATGGAAACGTTCAGCAGGCCGAGCCGACCCGACCGGAGCCGACCCGACCCGACCGGAGCCGACCCGACCGGAGCCAAGCAGCAGTCATAAAGAATCCGTCTCAGCCTGGATTTTTTCCCAACAGGCTTAAAACTTCCACCTATCTGCTTCCAGCAGGCGCCGGTACTGGTACCAGCTGCTGAAAGCTGCCAGAATGAGTCACAGCGAGGTCGGAACCAGACCAAACAAATCCGGACCCGGCTCTCCCGGTTCCGTTTCCCATCCTGTTACATTCTGATAGCTGGAGCAACCCGGTTCTGTTGGGTCAGACCAGCAGCAGTTCTGCTGGTCTGATGCTCCTTTTAAAGAAGAAAATCACTTTTAACTTAAATTAGCATCGTTATTTATTTATAGGGATGAAAGTATTCATCAGATTAATTATTATAAATCGATTATTGAAATAATCCTCTACTAATTCAGTAATCAATTAATCATAAACTGAAGTTTGCAGACAATAAAAATGAATCTGATTAAAGAGCAACATAGTCAGAGCAGTAAAACCAAAACTGAACAAAAACATTTTGCATTTAAGAAAAAATAAAAACTTTTTGTCTTTAAATCTGTTCGACCCAGAAACTCACCTGGTTCAGATTCTGTAAAAGAATCTCATATAAACACCTTTATTCGTTAATCTGCCAATCAATAAAATCATCAACAGATCAATAGGCCTTATTGATGTTCAGTTCAGCAGAAACCTGATTTTTTCTCATATTGATGTTTGAAGGACTTTTAAGCTGCAGATGAATCATTTGATCCAAATGACCAACATTTTACTAAAGGAGTGCTGTTGCAGTAAAATGTTTATTTTCATATTTAAAAAAGGAACTGAATTATTTATCTTCATTTTTCATGTAGTTATAATATGTTGAAAAAAACGTCACTTTCTAAGTTGATTAATCATCAGAATAATTGATAGAATAACTGATAAAACGGTTGATTCAGTTAACAAGAATATCGTAAACTGGATCAATAAAACGATCATAAACCAGAAACAATGTCTGGTTGTATTTTACTTCTTCACAAAACATGAAAAGTATCAAACCCAAAAGTTCAGCTGAAGTTTGTCTCATCAAAGCTTCGTCCTCCAGCCTTTGAAGCTGCTAAATGTTGAGTCAATTGAACCTAATTCTCTTTGAAGTGTGTGTGTGTGTGAGTGTGTGTGTGTGTGTGAAGGTGTTCTGTGTGTGCAGGATGAGTCTGCATCCATGCGCTCTTAAAGGGACCACGCGCCACCAGGAATGCTGCGTCGCTCCACCGGCGCTGGATCAAATCAGAGTCAAGGTTGATTGACCTGCGGAGGCCGGAGCGGCTCCGGGCCGGATCAAAGGTGAGGACAGAGCTAGGGGGTGGGAGTCCATGGCTGTCCCAAAGCCGTCCCCCTTCTCCTGGGAATTTCAATTACTGCTCAAAGCCAAACTGAAATCCCAACCGGATGGAAGAGGAGAAAGTATAAACACAGAGATCCATCCTGGATGAGAGCAGCGTCACCGTAAACCGTCTGTACAGCAGAGCAGAAACAAACAAACCAGCATGCCTAGGTGGGCCCCATGTGGGGGGGAGGAGGGCTGCTGTATGGGACCCATATGGCCTGCCCTCCTTTTCCCCACATGGGGCCCATGCTGGCTGGGCTTCATGGTTAAAGGGATCCACGAGAAAAACTGGGATTATTTTCACTAAGAAGATGGAAAAATAAGAATAAACAAGCTGAAGTTGTTTAAATCGTCGTGTTTCTCTGCCGCTATGCAGCATCAGCATGACGGCCAGGTGGGGGAACAGCAGCATGTTAAAGGTCAAAGGTCATGGCTGCTCTGAAGGACAATGTCCTCTGGACAGAGAGACGATGGACGCTAATGGACAGAACCAACAGAAAGAGTTAAGATGCTGCAACGGTCTAGTTAAAGCCCAGACACTGCAGTGGAGCCTTCAGAGAGCTGAGCAGGAAGTTCTGACATAAAGAAGAGACAATAAAGGGTCAAAGGTCATGTAGTTTCTTTCTGGTTTTTAATCTAAAATAATACATATCATTTTGGATCAAAGCAGAAAATCATCTGTTTTTTGAATTATTGAACCTTTGATGCAGCAGAAAAGTGATTTTGGGTTCAGAGTCGATCTCTGCGATAATGTTTAATCGTTCCATCATCTGCAGCATGAATCTGTTTTTAATGGAGAACGGCCTTCTGGCCATGCAGATGAATATTCATAAATCAGATTATTACTGAAAAGTTCAGTGATTTCAGGAAGTGAAACATCAGATAGATTCATTCATCACAAGCTGACGTGTTTTAATTCCCACCACTTTCTGTTAAAAACAACATTAAGGTTAAAATATTAAAGCAGAGCAATAGGTTGGCTGAATGTCTGCATTAATGTTGATCCTTCATCAGAAATCATTAAACAAGGTTCTGGACTTCTGGACCGCTCCAGCACCAGAACTCCATCCAGAACCTTCCAGGTATCAAAGTTCTGTTCCATCACTTCGTCTGTGTTTGGAAATCCAGAGGATCCTCTGGATTCCCAGCTGAGCCAACATCTGATGGATCCCAACATCTGATGGATCCCAACATCTGATGGGTCCCAACATCTGGATCCCAGCATCTGATGGATCCCAACATCTGGATCCCAGCATCTGATGGATCCCACCATGTGATGGGTCCCAGCATCTGATAGATCCCAACATCTGATGGATCCCAACATCTGGATCCCAGCATCTGATGGATCCCAACATCTGATGGGTCCCAGCATCTGATAGATCCCAACATCTGATGGATCCCAACATCTGGATCCCAACATCTGATGGATCCCAACATCTGGATCCCAACATCTGGATCCCAACATCTGGATCCCAACATCTG
>NW_006800953.1:0-4432 GCF_000485575.1 Poecilia formosa | reverse complement strand
GATGGAGGGAACAGGGGGGAGGATGGAGGGAACAGGGGGGATGGAGGGAACAGGTGGGGAGATAGAGGGAACAGGTGGGGAGATGGAGGGAACAGGGGGGGGGATGGAGGGAACAGGGGAGATAGAGGGAACAGGTGGGGAGATGGAGGGAACAGGTGGGGAGGATGGAGGGAACAGGGGGAGATGGAGGGAACAGGGAGGATGGAGGGAACAGGGGGGAACAGAAGTGACCTGTAGGATCAAGTTTAATCAGGTCACAGCATCTTTAAAGGAAAATGCAGCTAAAAATAGTAACTTGTTTCCAAAGCATTCTGAGAAATGAAACTATTTATGACATATTTGTTCTGTTAATGTTATAGCAAACAATCCATGCTGTCAGCCCTCTGAGCTGGAGCTAACTACTGGAATAATTACCCTGTAATTATTTCATGTGAAGTTAATGAGGAAATGAATCAACAATCAGACAAATCAGATTTAAACTCATTTGTTTAAAAGCTGTTTTCTCTCTGAGGAGCTGCAGGAAGTCTCTGCTTACCCTGACATTTTAAACGAGTTAAACTTCTGTCATCCAAACAGAAAACCCGTCACTCCACCGCCTCTAGGGGTCGCTGTGTCGCTGAAAACTCTGCTCTGTCTAGACCAGTGGTTCTTAACCTGGGTTCGACCGAACCCAGGTTAAGAACCACTGGTCTAGAGAAAAGCAGATTCATCTTTTTTGCTCCACCAGTTTGAGGAAACTGAGCTGAGATCATAATGAAACCTGGAGGTTTTCAATCCATCCATTCAGCCACAGTGGGCTTCACACACACACACACACACACACACACACACACACACACACACACACACACACACACACACACGTACACAGGAGGGTTTCGGTCTGTGAGGAAGCCCAGAACCTTCAGGTCGTCCAGCAGGCCGTTAACCTTCGTCTGACTAGCAAACTGTCCCTTAGACAGACGTAACCAGTTACATTTACGTCAGTAACTTTTTTAAAGATGTACTTTTAGGAGTATTTTTACTTGAGTAATTTTATTAAGCATCTCTTTTCCTCCCACTGAATGAAAAACAAACATGTTTCATCCAAACCTTCATCTTTTTCTAAAGTTTAAGTTTTTTTTGCTGAAACTGACTTGGAAACATTTTCTTTTGCCTGATTTTGTTATTTTTGTTACTTATATGAATTGTTGTTATTTTGGTCTTTAAAGTACCAAAATTTCCACTTAATCTATATTTTGGTCCATCTGAGGATGTAATTTTTAAATATTAAATGATTGATGATTTGACCAGTTACTCAGTAGTTGAGTGACTTTTTACCAAAAACGGTTTCACTCTGTGGTTCTGGTTGTGTTGGATCCGTCCTTCTAGCTGGGTTTCTTCGGCTACATCAGACCCAATAAACAGATTCGTCCGCTAAGCTAAAACTGACTGAAATGTTTTTAAGAGCAGTTGATATGTTTCTGATTAAGCCAAAGTAAACGTCTTCATTCACGCCGTCAGAGGAAACGCTGTCGGTGAACTCGTGAGCTGATGTTGCTCCAACCTCCTTCCACCGTTTTTCCTCTTTAATTGGCCCATCTGACTCGGCCCGCTCCTCTGCAGCTCAGATATGTTTGAATTCTCCGTTAATGTTTCACAGGCTGTAATTGCACGTCGAGCCCGCTGACATCCTGTCACACTGTCATGTTTGATTAAAGAAAGGTTACCGTGGCAACCACTGCGCTGATGCGGAGTAACAGGAACGAACTGAAGGTTCAGGGAAAAGCAAAAACTGGAACGGAAAAAAGAAGAGAAATAAAAATGACTTCCAGGGGAAACTGAAGGCTGATGATGTGTTACATGTGTTACATATTCCAGTTAATCAATTACTAAATTAGTTGACAACTTTTTCATTAATCGATTAATCACGATTAATCTGATTAATCGTTTCTACCAGAACGCTGACAGAGACCAAAGCAAGTTTTAACCAGGTGATTCCAACTAATGGTGCTAAATATGCTTACTATGGTCTGCAGGGAGGCCTCCCGTTGCCATGGTTACGGCACTGGGTGCTTCCATCTCTGCTCTGTGGAACCAGGCGGTTTGTTTCTTCAGCAGGTTTGATTCTGACGCTGCTTGATGGGATTCAGGCCGATTCTCAGGTGATTCATCCAATCAGGCTCCAAACGCTGCTTCATTTGGCTCATTATGTAAACAGCTGCCATGAAAAGCAGCAAATCACCATCATTACACGATCTCATATGGATCAGTGTCAGGAGTAAGAGCAGCAGCTGCTCAGAGGTTCCTGTAGATGCTTTTATCTTCCCATCGTTAGAAGTGAAAGATCAGGATTACACGCCTGATTCTGGGAGAAACTAACAGAATCTGATCACACTGAGTAAAAAAATCACTTTCCTCCATCACAGCTTAAAGCTGCAACATGAAGCAGCAGGACAACGACGCGCCCACATCCACTTCTAATGCATTTAAACTGCAGCTTTTCTGATCATATCGCAGCCAGGAGGAGTTTTCATGCGTTCATAAGGTTCTGCTGCAGGAAAAAACCAAACCGCTGCTGCATCAATGAGCCAACATTAATCTAAAGCTAAGCTAAGCTAAGCTAAGCTAAGGGTTCACTGACCTGGGCTGGGGAGGCGTTTCAGCCTGCAGGAAAACCAGACATGTTCATGTTTACTGCAAGACGACTGAATAAAAATACCAGTTTTATGTTAAAGTGTAAACGTTGCCTCAGAAAAAGTCATAGCAAAACAGGCAACAATAAAAATATATAAAAATATCCATTAAAGCTGATATTCATAAAGTTGACATATTTATATGATGCGACTCTAACGTGCTGATCCTGAGCAGCTGGGGCTCCTCAGCCTGTCGGCTCTGCAGGTTTTCCTGTTTTCTGTGTGTTTCTCACACACAAAGCGTGACCTTCAGAAACACGACGGCCTCGTTAAACACTCGCCCACCTGCCAGATACTGTTCATCATTTCACAAATGATTCTGATATATTTTCCCAGCAATAATTTCCTGTGGATCATTACCCCGGGGCGGCGCGGAGGCGCTCTCTGAAGGACCTGAGAACGATTCAGGGGAATTCATAACAGCACCATGCTCCATTTGTTGCATCAGAGTAAATTATGGGGGAATAACGGTGAGCTAAAAACCACTTTGCATTAATAACATGTGCAAACTGGGCAGGTTAGGAGGCAGTGGGTGAGGAGGGGGCTGCACTCAGTTATCCACCTGAATGTGTGAAAACAACAAATCACAGAAAAAACACAGAAAACCTGAATCCAGACGGGTGAAGTTCCTCTGATGCTCCATCGTCACTCATTCAGATTCATGTGTTGGAAACTAAAGCTCAACCCACAGAGAAAATCACAACAGCAGGAGGAAAAACAAAGATTCACCAACAAAGCTGCTGCAAAAGCACAAAAAGCTGAGCAGTAAATAAAGTAAAACAAGGCAAACAACAAGAATCCACATTAAAAGATGGTTTCATGTCAATGAACAAACTCAGAATGTTTAGAGGAAGTAAATCAGATGTTCATGAAATGATTTAAGCAGGAATCAGAGAAGACCTGAGCAGGTAACAGGTGAACGACGTCACTGCACTGTAAAACATCACTTCAGTTCATCCAGTTCAGTTTGGATCTGGCTGCAGAACCAAAGTGTGACTGGATGTTCAGTAATGACTTTTATTAAGCAGATGTTCCAGAACCAGAACCAGAACCAGCTCCTGGTCTGCTGATTCCTCTCAGACCACCAATATGCTGCCATGTTTAATTATTGATTAGAAATCAGAGAGCAGTTCTGTTTCCTGGTTGTTGTTCCAACTTCCCAACAGACGGATCAGCGACGTAGATCCTCCAGTTTTCTGCCGGATCCAGACGGTACTGATCCTGGTGTCCTTCAACCAGCGAAACAAATCATCTCTTTAACTCGTGCTAATAAATAACTCTCTCTCTCTCTCTCTCTCTCTCTCTCTCTCTCTCTGTGAATTTCTGCATCTGCACTTTAAGGTTGAAGCTGTAAAAGATCCAGTTAATCTGCAGCTGAGCAGCTTGAATCCAGCCTGCAGCAGAACCAGCAGAAACCCAGACGACCAGAACCAGCAGACAGTCGCTGCATCTCTGCGGTTAATAGAAATAATCAGATTCATTACAGAACCAGCCTGGCGCCAAGTCAAAGCTCCTGCAGCAGCTTTTACACTTTGCTCTCATTTCTGCTTCTTCTGCCTCTGCAGGGGAAAGAAAGTCACAGATTTTCTCTACAAACAGACGTGAACAAGTCGCATCATCAGGGTTCCGGTTCCTACCCAGTTCTGGTTCCAGGTTGTTCCAGGTTGTTCTGCTGGTTCCAGGTTGTTCTGCTGGTTCCAGGTTGTTCCAGGTTGTTCTGCTGGTTCCAGGTTGCTTAACTGGTTCCAGGTTGTTTT
>NW_006800952.1:32228-39834 GCF_000485575.1 Poecilia formosa | reverse complement strand
CTTATTTGGAAATATTTGTAGTTGATGGAAGATTGAATCAGCTATTTGATGGAAGTTTATTGTGTATTAATTATAATTTTTCCAACTACAGTATAAATCACCTTTTGCTCTATTTATTTGTCTCTGGTGTGTTAAATAAACCCTGATCCTCCCTGAGTTTTATCGTTAGGTTTTCTGATAAACAGCCCTTTATTTTAAATATTGATTTAATATCAATATCATAAATCCTACACTATACTGCAGCTTGATGGGTAAATGTAGTTGTATACGTAAACATTAAGATAAATATTAATTTAACAGTGAGTGTACATGAGGAACTATATGGTTTGTATTTGTTCTCAGACCTATAACCAGTACACTGTTTAATCTTTCATTGTGTTTCAGAACTTTTCAAATGTTTATCATCTTTCTAACCGGCACATTCCTCACTTTTATTTTTGTGTTTTTCAGCCGTTGCTCTGCAGTTTGACCGAAAGCTGACTCTTGAGGACTGCAGCGAAACTGTCGAGAAGTGGCTTCATTAGATGCCAGAACAAGAGGAAGCCATCGCAAGGAATCAAAGTGACGCCAAACAGAGTCAAACTGGGGTTACCGCAACTTGTACTGTTTCCCTAGTTCATACAGTACAAAGCTTAACCTCATGGACTCTGTTCTTCTGTGGACAGCAGATTGTTGTTTTGAAAGTGAAAAAGGAATCAAATATGTTTAAAGATCTGTCCCTCTTTTCTTAAATAAAATGTTATATCAAACCCATGTTGTCATTTTTAACCTTTTGTACACAGTTTACCCATGATCTGCCAATAATATAGTGTGTTTAACACCAGTGAAGAATATTTTAGTGGCATGTTATGATGTAGACCTATCAGACCTAAAAATGTACATAAATCCTTACCTTTCATTCAATATAAAATCAACCCAGATCTGCATGTAGATCCACATTCAGAAGATGGTTGAATCAACGTTGATTCCTAACTGATTCATTGTAGAATAAACACAAATATGCATGCAGATCCACGTTCAGATGATGATTGAATCAACATTGATTCCTAACCTATTCAATGTAGAATCAACACAAATATGCATGCAGATCCACAGTCAAATGAGTGTTGAATCAACATTGATTCAATGTAAAATCAACACAAATATGCATGCAGATCCACGTTCAACGTTTTTGGAACACACACGTAAAAATAGATAAAAGAAAAATGGGTAGATAAAAAAAGGAATACATGAGAAATTGGTTAATGAAACTGGAAAATAGAATATTGGGTTAACGAAAAGGGAAATTGAAAAGTGGTTAAATTAAAAAATAGATTAATGAAAAATAGGTAAATAGATAAAGGGATAAATGAAAAATGGGCAATGAAAAATAGATAAATGAAAAATTGATAAAAGAAAAATTTATAAAAGAAAAGGGGAAATTGAAAAATGGATAATATGAAAAATAAATAAAAATTGGGTTAATGAAAAAGGGAAATTGAAAAGTGGTTAAATGAAAAATAGAATAATGAAAAATGGGTAAATGGATAAATGAAAAAGATAAATGAAAATGGGAAATGGAAAATTTGATAATATGAAAAATAAATAAATAAAAAATTGGGTTAATGACAAAGGAAAATTGAAAAGTGGTTAAATGAAAAATAGATTAATGAAAAATTGGTAAATGGATAAAGAGATAAATGAAAAATGGTTAAAGAAAAAGGAAAAATTAAAATTGGACAAATGAAAATGGGAACTGAAAAATGGTTAAATTAATCTGGGAATAAATAAATGTATAAATGAACAAATATAAATGGGAATAAAAATGACAATTACTTATTTATTTCACTCATTTTTTTCATTTATTGATTTATTTTACTAATTTATTTTTTTAATTAATTTTGGCTGAAATGGCTCTCCACAGAGCTGCCCTTCCAGTCCAGTCAAACCAGTTTATGCCAACCACCTTTTTCGTCCGACCCTCTTTTCTGAAAAGAAAATCCTTTCGACAATTTTGCTCTTGGAGATATCGTTCCGCACTGGTTTTCGAGCTCCGACGTTCTATTCCCTTTTGTTTAAGGTTTTCTTTTATGTCATAGACTGATTTGATAATAAAGATATTTGATGTTTTTGTCATTAGGCTAGATTATGTGCACACTTGCAGCAGCCAACTCCGTCAACCGCGCTCTTTGGCGCTATTTTGTAGAGAACTGCAAGAACTGACAGAAGTAATGAACATAGAGACCAACAATTTTTTTTGCAATAACCTAGCTAACAGGAGGCAGTTCAGTCAGATAGTTTGTCACATTATGACCACCAGATGTGGTCATAATGTGTCAAATTAATTGTAAGTAACACCAATATTCTTGAATGTGCTCTAAAAGTTCAACCAAATCTCTACAAAGTATAAATTATATATTTTCTATTTATCCGTGCATCAAACAAGTTTTCTGCTATTCATTTTAAGAAATTTCATAAAATTTAAAACCTACAAACACAAATACAAAGTTGCTGCAACTTTGTGTTTGTTAAAAACAAAACTGTAACAAACACAGATCGAAAGACAGATTTTTGTAATGAGCAATTGTGTCACTAAAAAAAACGCATAAACACAAATAGTAAAAACAGAACTGATGTCAAGAAGAACAATAACAGATATTTTATAATTATCAAAACTGATTGTAAGATAATTTATACTGTGTGTTTATCTCTAAAACTTGACTGGTTACGGGACAGTTGTAGACAGTATCTGAAAAAGCAAGTACACCATCATAATGTGACACATCTAGAGAATGAGGACCTTTTATAGTTTAATATTGGAGGAAAATGATTCCAATATAGATCCTTGTATTGCCAATTGAATCTCACATGGTGGTATTATTTTAATAAATGGATGGTTTATTTTTAGAAAGTAACATTAACATCACAACATTTAAATTTTACTATGAACAGTTACATTATCAGTATTATTATGGATTTACTAAATGTAACGTGGTTATGTGAAAATTATAACTAAAATTAATAATGAATAACATAAGTGGCTTATTTACATTAACGTCTCACATAAAATAGTAGTATATAAACTCAAGGCGATTTTTCAGGAAGTTACAGATTTTCCTTATTGTGTGCAAATTGAAAGACTGTCTAATTTTTATACTATCCCAGCGTGAACTGCTGACAAGTAACGGTAAACACAGGAGACTGAATTAATCAAACTGGCCGCTGGAAGAAACCACGTCACTCACGTTATGTAGTATGGAACCTGTAGTTTATCAAGCATTTTAATGTATCTGAGATGGTTACAAGAGAACTACAAACCCCAGCGTCAGCAGCGAGATAGAGCGTGACATACGCGTGGACTAACACTATGGCGTTGTACAGCCGTGTTTGACAGGCAGGCTAAGGTCTCAAAAACATCCCCGGACCGACACGTCTGAGCCCACTAACCTTCTGCCAGCAACGGCGGGACGACAACTAAAGATGAGCTCCAGAATTAAGTAAGAATACTTTGCCGCAGTTTTTCTGGAGGTTGTTAGCAGGCTGCTGTTGTTAGCTTTGTTCTCACAGTCCCTGAGAACGAAAGAATATGGAAGGCCCTGACTTGTTGCGACACTGGTTGAAGTACTGGTGCCTCTCCCTCCACTTATCTGACCAGAGAATAACATTGCTTTGTTAAAGCTTTTAGACTGTGAGATTAACCATCATCCATAGAAGCTGCTAATTAGTTGGTGCTTTTGCTAAACAAGCAGAAAAACAGATAAGTGGCGCCGAACGTCATTATGAAAGATGCAGTTGTTATGGTAACTGTGGGACATTATTACTAAACAGTGTGTGAGGTTTCAGGCCTGAAGTGTTGAAAAAAAGTTAATGATAAAATTTTGAAATATGACTTGTCAAACATGCTTTTCTATGGGCTTCAATTGTGTTAATTATATGTGATTCTTATCGTCTGCTTAGTCAGGTTCTTTTAGTTTTTTTTTTCCTCTTTTGAGTCATTTACCAAAATTGACTATTTAGAGAAAATAACTAAAGTTTTGATAAGTAAAATGTAAGAGTGAACAGAAATATTACCAACAGTTAGTTTGCATTCCTTTGAATAAGTCAGGCCACCTATCCTCACCTGCAATAGGGTACAGTTGTTCAGTTGTTTTTAAAAATATGAGTCATTCACATGGCAGCAACTTAGTGCACTGAGGCTTTTAGAGATGGTGAAGACAAAGCAAACATTAGTGATGTATTGTCATGGCAATGTAAGGTCCAATAATATATAACTATTTTCTTCTTTCGTCTTTTTCTCATTGTTCTTACACCCAGTCGGTGCATAAATGTTCACTCCCATAAAGCTCCTCCCTAGAGCTGCAGTCCCCAGTTGAGCACCCTTTCCCCAATCCTCTACAACACAGCTCCTTCAGGCTAGCAACAGCATCAATTAACAAACACCTAGAATTGCACATCTGTTAAATTTATCAGGTGTAACACTCTTAAGAATGATTGTAGTAACATTGTTGTGATGACGTGCTGAAGGCGAAGTGTCAGAAAGAGCTGTGCTAAGAGTAGCAATTTAGGTGCGAAGAAGTAGCAATTTAGAGGATCTCCTCTAAATTATTTACACCATGTAAATTTATTATATATTGGGTAGAATTTCTATTTATTTTATTTATGTTTGTTTACTAATCTGTTATTTGTTGTTTAGTTACTCCTTTCTGATTTTTCTTCATTATCTGTCTCGTTCTGTTACAAGTTTATTCTCCATGGAGACATGTAAAATGTATTAAGTAAGTCAAATGCAGGTTAAATTAAAACAAACAATCCTAAGTTACTAAATCAAAACTTCCTGAGAGCATGGCTAATTGCTTTGTGGTGGCTCTGTTTGGTTGTTTCTGACTGAGCAGAAACAACCAATTTAATTTAATTGCTTGTTGTATTTTAAGTAATTAAATTGTTGAAAATCACAATTTAAAGTGTACTAAGTGTACTATGACGTGCTTTTTTGGAACAACTAAAGATATACTTTGTATACATTAAGTTTACAGCTTTTTATGTAATATAAATGTGCTTGATTACTATATCTTAAGTGTACTATTTTTGTGATTGAATTACATTTAAAATATATTTAGAATGTATTTTAAGTATATAAGCATTACATATTTTATATATTCGTGGTGTGATCACAGAATGCTCCAATTACACTTTTATTTCATTATAGTTACTAACGAAGTACACTTTTCAGTTACTTATCAATGTCTTATTCTTCTTTGCCATAGTACATTACATGCTTCATCCACACTACAGTACTACAAACATATTAGACTACCAGTACACAGAAGGATCAATTACAAAACATTTCTGGCTGAAAAAACTTACATTGTGTATTTAATATATTCACATTTTTCAAGAGTACATTGCCAATATACTATCACAGAATTATACAAATTGTCAATATATTAAAAGTTTACAGGCAACATGCATAATAATTAGCACAACAATTAGCACAATAAAACAACAGGCACACTTTAGAGGAAATGTAAAAAATATTTCACCAAAAATGGCAAAGATTAAAGTATGACTTACAATTTTAGGATGTTGTGGACTCGCTATGTATGTGGCATCATCGGAACTAGTGTGATGATGATTGGGACCGGATGCCTGGGTTGAAAAATAATTTCTGGGTGTCTTCTTTGCCTGTTTATGTTAGAAGTAGAAAACAATAGTCAGCAATGTCATAGGATCAATTGATACTGGCATTAACTATGAAGCTGTTTTAAGTGTGGGACTTAAGGGAGACAAACTACCTTAAAAACTTTCCATCCATGATCTGAACACACTGATCCTTGCAGGATGGTGAGGGGGGCTTGTGGTGCCCATCTCTAGCAGTCATCAGATGAGAGGCAGGGTTCACCCTGGACAGGTCACCAGTCCGTCAAAGGGCCCTGAAAGCCAACAACAAATAAAATGTATGAAAGAGAAATGGTAGAATAACAAGGGAAATAAATTCTGTCCAATTATTTTCTATATTTTCCATATTTTGACATGTTAAGCATTTAACAAACGTGTTAAATGACACATTTGTTAAGTACTTAGTGTTGGAAACACACCAATTTTAGCTGTTGATAAAAAATGTAGCCAGCTGCGCAGTGTAAAAAAAAAAAAGCCTTACACTATCAAGATGATATGGAGGTTCATCCTCAGAACTGGTGTGGTGATCTGGTGGAGCAAGAGCTTCTTCTTTGAAAGGAAAGTCTTTAGGGTTTCTAATACCTGATCACTGGCTTCCTCTTTCATCTTAATTTTGCCTAGACTGCAAAAATATGTTGAAGATAGAAACGATGATGAATGAGTTATAACTCATTCAACCTCACAATATCAACGTTTCTTTGGCATACTGAGCTTAATTAAATCCAGGTTAAGTTTATGAAGAAAACTATATTAAGTCACAACACACAGTCATGCTATAATTGCAGCCTTTATGCAGTTATAACATGAAGTTAAATGATTGTTATAATAATAA
The DNA here is from genome assembly GCF_000485575.1 of Poecilia formosa. Classification (NCBI taxonomy): domain Eukaryota; kingdom Metazoa; phylum Chordata; class Actinopteri; order Cyprinodontiformes; family Poeciliidae; genus Poecilia; species Poecilia formosa. The sequence continues at coordinate 33,347 of NW_006800952.1, read as the reverse complement.
TAATAATAATCATAAAAATTTTATAAAATTGACAAACAATTTCTGAAACCAATGTAAGTTTGCTTACTGCACTGTTTGTAATTAAACGTAGATAATTAGCATTTTGAAGCAGAGCTAGCAACATGTTAGCAGCCTTCGTCCCTTCAGGCTCCTTTCATGACCCACATTTAATTTCCATCCAGTTCTTGTCCTGTTGTGTTGTCATCTAACTTGGACTAGGAGGCCACCAGCTTGAATTTACCAAAACTACTATAATCAAGGCTCTCTACTTTTAAGGTAATATTGTACAAGTAAAAATGGAGAATTTGAACAGCATCTCCTCTCCTCCCTGGCAGTGATGGCCCAGCGTCCAGGTTCTGCATTACGGCCCTGCGTTTGGTGTCAGAGCGCAGCACACAGAGCTCCTCCTGCGGCTCCACAACTTAGATGGCTGCACAGATTTGTGACGCTTATCTTAATATTAATAGTTATAATGGCGTTTAGTGGCACAACTTTACGGACTCGTTCATTCGTGGCTGTTTTCACGTTTATTGCCCTCTTCATATTAGTCTCGATGTTTACAGTTTTCTGGAGCGCAACGCGAAGCTCGACGTCATTCGGGTAATATATTAACTTGATATTAACAAAGACCCAGCAGGACGGATCATCCGGGAAATGATGGACAGGGAGAGTGTGACTAAAACTAACTGGATGTCAGACAAAATCTGGGGTTTATATCTGCTTATTTGCAAGTCCAAAAACCGCAACCTCTCATCTCATTAAATCTGCAAGCGACTTTAGAAAAAAACAAGCCCAACGCTGCTTATAATAATCGGACTTGAAACTCAAAATAGTTCCTTTTTTTCAAGCAACAAAATGCGCATCTCTCTCCATTGTTTACATTTCTGTCGCTGCTGATAGTCTCATAGAAACGGTGGTTACTCCCCAAGACGCGTAGAGGAAATAAAATAAAATTGCAAAAGAAAATAGTACGCAAAGTGATTTCGATAAAGTAAGTAAGTAAGTAAGTAAACTTTATTTCTATAGCGCTTTTCACAGACCAGAGTCACAAAGTGCTGCACAAAATGTAAAAAATAAATAAATTAAAAGCAACATACAAAACAATAAAACACAGTATTA
>NW_006800952.1:14406-31342 GCF_000485575.1 Poecilia formosa | reverse complement strand
CAGGGTAAAAATAGCTTCCGTATTTTAGTTAAAGAACTGAAAACGACAGATCATATTCGGAAAGATGTACAACTGAAGATACCTGCTTCATTTAAAGGACAAGTATTGATTTTATTGTAGAACCTCCAGAGTTTCTCCCAATGTATTATAAGCCTGGCAGCCCGCTATGCTTTCCTAACCCCAATGCCAGGCCAACCGTTGCTTGTTGTCAAAGAAAAAAAAGTATTCAATTGGGATTGTAAGCGTCTCTGTTGCTCTGAGCGTTTCACTGGCGGAGCAGATTTATTCCTAAAAGATAGGTGTATAGTTGATGCGTTTAAAGCCGGGAGAGCAAACCAATCACACCGCTGGCGCCTCTGCCTGCTTCGTCGTGTGCTGCCGCTGCTTGATCTCTGAAGTTTACCTCAATGCGGACTGCGCGCGCCTCCTTTCACTCAAACTATACACAGGCTGAACTGTGTGGATATTTACATCAACCCCCTGTGAGGAATATGTTTCTTTTTTGTGTTGGTAGTCTGAATGGTTTAAAGGGGCATTTTCATGTACAGCTCCATTCAGTCTTACACAGACAGACATAAACATGTAGTGAATAAATTGATTTTCAATCAATTTTGTTGCACCAAAGAGTTAAGAATAAATACTGAGGCTCTTTAAATATGTATATATTTGAAATTTTAAATTGACATTTGTGACTGTACACAAAACAAACCAGCAAATATTGTAGCAAGCATATTGTGAGGTAACGCAAAAGTATTGCCAGGGAACGCATAAGTTATTTTTCGCATTATTTGCTTAGCTTTCAATAATTCAAAATAAAAGTTGGGATTAAGTGGTGTGGCTGAGTTTATTTCTAGATTTAGCACTGAAAGAAGGCAGAGGAGCTCCATTTTTTCCCCCATGGATTAACTTTCTTATACTATACCCATGACACAGTAACTGTAACACACACGCACACACACACACACACACACACACACACACACACACACACACACACACACAAATATATATATATATATAGCCAGGGTATATAACTTTTCATCTTTTGTTCCAGGGAAAGCCCTGAGTCGACCTTTGAAGTGTATCTGGAGGTAGCTAAGCCAGGGCAGCATAACTCTGGTAAGTTTGTGGACTTTAATCTGGCCATTGTATCATCAGACATCCATGAAAATCGTTTTTTATGGCCCTGACAGGTCAACCATCAACTTACACTATTAAGGTCAGAACATGTGGTGAAGAAAGGGGGACATTTTAACCCTCATGTCCCCATTAATCTGTCCTGCAAAGATGTATGGCTGAATGAACAACCTTTCACTTTTCAATAATGTTGATCCTTGTCCTATTTTTGTGTTTAAAGCTGCAGTATATAAACATATACATATTTTTTACATATTTGTTGAAACTTTCACCATGTTGTATGGCATGAGCCATACATGAAAATTAAAAATTATGAAAAAATTTATTATGTACTCTGTTTTCTCCCAGTTCTAACTAGAAACAACCAATCATAGCAAGGAGGAGGTTCTTAGTGCTAGCAATCATCCTCATGCATGAGCTGCTCATTTTCCCTCCCACCTCCCCCTTGGTCTCTGCTGCGCTACAGCTTCTTTCTAATAGCAGAGTCTGCCAGGAATGCTCAGGCTAGTTAGCATGGCCACTGATGTCGGCAGAAAAAGAGTTTTCCTGGAATAGTGACTGTTTTAACTAACTAAATGAATAAAAATTACATAATGCAGCTTTAATGAGACTCAGACCAAGGGTATCCTGCCAAGATTGTAGTCATCATCTTTTTCTTATGATTATAGAACTGGTCCCAAACAGATTTTTTGCTTTGTTTTAAGCAAGAGAGAAACATGTCCAGATCCTAAGTTGTAAGCGTGAAAATTAGAGTTATGAAATGTAAAATGTTTTATTGTGAAAGGCTCCCTGGATGGGGGAGAGAGCGCAAACGTTTGATGACGACAGAACACCGGTCAGCTGAGTTGGAGAACAGCTGATGGAGTCGTGAAAAAAAAAAATTAAATGTTCGACACTGAGAAAGAGCTCAATTATTTTCTGTGGATTATTCTTCAAAGGAGAATCACAGTAGCTGGACACCCACGAGTCTTACACTAGTGGCAGCGGTGTCGAGTTTGGGACTCTTCTCACGGATTGTCGGATTTTATTTTCCGTGCGTGAGCTAACCGTTACTTAAGTACAGTGTCGGCGGTTGCTTTCCGTTTTTTTTTTTTAGCTATCAGTGTTATATAGGCGTTTTCGCTCGGATTATAAAGTTTCATTCACCATGTCAGAGGACGACAGGTCAGTTATATTCAGCCGGGAGCTTCAGCGCGGGGCTGAGGACAGCCTACGTTTTCCGGTTGTTTCGATGAGGGGAATCCCACTCCCTCCGCCCTTCTGCAACAACGGCCGTGAGTCGTTTACACTGTGGGCTCGACGCTATAAGGTTATTCAGCAGGCTCGTTACAAAGACGGTACCGTGGATTTGGACGCTAATCTGGCTCTGGAATTACCCACCCTGTTGCCGCCTGAGCTTTTTATAGTGAGGGACAATTTACCAAAGGAGACACAAAGTTCATTTGAGGCTACCAAAAAGCATCTCCAGGACGCGTTCGGGCAGAAGGATATCATTGCCTCTTTTCAGACTTTTCCCAATGCACGTCATCGCCTGCCAAATGAAGGGATGGAAGTCTATGCTGCAGATATATGTCATCTAGTGAAAGAGGCATTCCCTGATTTCGAGAAAAATGCGAGTGAGTACATGAAAATGTCCCATTTCATTGCTGGTTTGGGTCAGGAGCTACAGATCAAGTGCCACGAGAGAGGGGTGAAGACGTTTCAGAAGACTTTTGAGGTTGCAGCATGAGCAGAGCGAGCTCGTCAGGCTGCTCGTTTAATATCACCAGTATTGCCAGGTGCTGCAGCACAAGATGTAAACGCATCTTCTGTAAATACTGTGTCTAGCGAGCAAGCGTATCTTAAAACTGCCATACAAGGCCTCACTAGTACTGTAAAGGATCTCAGTAAAGAACTAGGGACACTAAAGTTGAAGTTGGATAATAGAGATTCTCGTTCACCAACAAGACAGTTTCGCCAGCCTTCCCCTGAGTACGGACACCGATCTGGGTGCAGTCCAAATGAGAATCTATACAGCAGGGGGTATAGATCTGGTTCCCCTTCTTTCAGGGCCAGCAATGGAAAATATTCACGGTCCAGTGGCTTCTACAATGAGGACAATAGAGGACGTCGCCAATCACCTGGGAGACACCAATATGAATGGAGGCAGAGAAGCCAAAGCCCTCAACAAAAACATGTCTCATTTCAGGACCAAAAATTCATGGCACCTCCACCTATGTATCATCGCCAACCAGCTGACTACCATTCCGATCGCAACCATCCAGGCTATTCAACTGATGGCTCATACTACCAGGGAAACGAACACTAGCTGTTGAGGAGGGGCGCTCATCAGCTCACTCAAGTAAAGCCCAAAATGATGGTAGAATTGCTGGAGCTGAAAATGGTGTGTCACTGCCACCTGGTGGTTCCCCACCTACCATGCTAGAACTTTCAGAACCCAGCACAATGATGGCACCAGTAAGTGAAAGACCTTTTACCTCGTATATTAATGGGATCTTAGAGGGGTCTGACACACACATTATGTTGGATTCAGGTTCCCACATTTCATTTATAAGTGAAAAAACCCGAATGACTATTCCTGCACTGACTAAAAGACCCTTGAAAAAAAACTTTATCTTATCAAAAGCTGTGACGGGCCACAGTTTAGACACGTTGGGCACCATTGAAGTGACTCTTAAGATGGGCTCACATACCTTACACCATGATGTGCAGGTGATGAGGAATGTTAGTGAAAGCACTCTTCTTGGTATGGACTTTCTACAACTCCATAACGCAGTTCTGGATTTTGGTCGGGGAATCTGCAATTTATATGGAGCAGAGATTCCTCTCCTCAGAAAAACCCAGTTGGCTCCCTTAAACTGTACAGCATGTATAACAGCATGTACAGTGGTTCCACCACATTGTGAGGTCAACTGTGAAGTGTCATTAACACCTCCGACAGTAACTGTGGACATTCCTGATGTCTATGATGGCTGCCTTGAGCCTTACCAGTTGGACTTGATTGGCATTTCAGTGGCCCGTACTCTATCCACAGCAAGAAATGGTTTTGCTGTTGTCCGTCTTCTGAACCCAACCAATGGACCTGTTCCTTTACAACCTGGGATGAAAGTAGGCCAGTTTTTCCCTGTCTTTAAAGAGGACGTCATCGTGAACAGTTCTCCAATTCAGCCAACCCCTATATGTAGCGTTGACATGGACCAAACCACCAACTCAAATCAATTCAATCAACAGCTCCAAGTGCCATTTGATCTGAATGAGGAACACTTATCTCCTGTGGAAAAGTCTCAACTTAATGACCTTTTGCTATTGGACATTTTTAGTAAAAACCCCAACAATTTTGGACGGACAGACATTGTAAAGCACAAAATTGATACCAGCACTGCAACCCCTGTTCGTAAACGAGCTTACCACACCTCACCACAAATGCAGGAGATCATCGAATCACAGGTGAATGAAATGTTGGATAAGGGACTTATTGAAGTCAGTCATAGCCCATGGGCTGCCCCTGTGGTCATGGTGAGAAAAAAGGACGGTTCATGGCGGTTTTGTGTAGATTATAGGGGTTTAAATGCCATCACCACTAAAGATGCTCATCCTTTGCCGCGTACTGATGACACACTGGATGCGCTCAGAGGCTCTTCAGTTTTCAGCACCATGGACCTTTCATCAGGTTATTGGCAAGTGCAGCTTGACGAACAAGACAAAATGAAAACAGCTTTCACCACAGGTAGAGCTCTCTACCAGTTTAATGTCATGCCAATGGGACTGGTAAATGCTCCACCTACGTTTCAGTATCTGATGCAGTTGGTTTTACAAGGTCTGTCATGGAAAACCTGCCTTGTTTACCTTGATGATGTAATTGTATACAGTGCTAACTTCTCTACTCATTTGGAACACCTAAGAGAAGTCTTTGACCGCTTCAGAGCAGCCAATCTGAAACTGAAACCCTCCAAATGCCACTTTGCGCAAAAAGAAGTAGTTTTTCTTGGGCATGTTGTATCTGCTGGAGGCCTTAGGCCCGATTCCAAAAATGTTGAAAAAGTAAAGCAGTGGCCCACCCCAAACAGCCCCACAGAAGTGAGAGCCTTTTTAGGTTTGTGCTCATACTACAGACGGTTTATCTATCAATATGCCAAGCTGTCTCAGCCACTTCATGCACTCACCCAAAAAGGGAAACTATTTTGTTGGACAGAAACTGAACAGAGTGCCTTTGATGCGTTGCGACATGCTCTAAGCAGCGCTCCCGTTCTCTCTTATCCAGACTTTTCATGTGAATTTCTGCTTTTTACAGATGCTTCAAATGTGGCCATTGGTTGTGTACTATCGCAGACAAATGACATGAATATGGAAAATGTCATTGCCTATGGTAGTCATGTCCTCACTAAAAGAGAAAAATGTTGGTCCACCTATGACAGAGAGCTATGGGCTAATGTCTGGTCTATTAGGCATTTTCGCCAGTATTGTTCGTTACTACGCAATAGCCAGCCCCGCCCTTATCTCACCAATGGCTCAACTGACTACTGACCAGTTCTCTATCTAACAGGTCCGGAAAATCTCTAAAACCTGGGTCTTACCCCGACGTTGGTTTATGTGAGATATTCTAATTAAACTGGTGGCGGAAAAGACGCGTCTAGCTCTAACTACCTACAAATCCAGAAGTTATGACCCTTTTCAGTTGAGAAACAGTCAACAGAGTATCCCTCACTACTGCGTAGCTTCAACAACCACTCCTGTTAACGGTAGCTCTTTTCCTTAAAATAACGTGCACTTGTTACCGGCTAGATTAGATTTAGTGACTTAGACTTAAGTCCCAGGGTCATTATTTTTACACTCACCAAAGGAAAGTGCGGAGCCACCACATCTCTAGAATCATGTAAGCTAATTTTACTGCACTCAGGTGAAACTAAAATGATCAAATGACTCAATTAATCTCAATGTCCACAAATTTCATTGGAATCTTTTAGTATGTAATTTATTAAGCAAGCTTTAGCAGGGATAAATGACAAGCAGATTAACTTTCAGAGATTACAAATTTGCAATAAGAAAATAAATTCAACTTAAATCAATTTCAACCTATCTTCATTTCTATCCCTATCCTGTGTCACTAGTTTAACTAAGCGAGGCTTTTTGGGGGCAGTTCAACTCACACCCAGATGGCAATTGATCTCGGCAGCAGGAATCTTCAGATGTCCTTGGTCAGAATATTTGTCCTAATGTGGCAAAGTCCCCTTTCAGAATAGAAGCACAGCAGAACTGTCCGTTGTCCTTCAACCGCACAGATCTTCATCAATCCATGACCTTTGTCTTTTCTCCAAGTCTGCTGCAGTCGGGTAGAGATCGTTGGGTTGAGGCAGAGGCGTTGGTCGAATCAGGAACCAGGGCTGGGGGCAGATGGATCTTGTTCCTTCTTAGCGGCGTGGAGTATCAACTTCCCCTTGGTCCCAGGGTGCGGTCCTCTGCTGGTCTTCAATCTGCGTCCTCTTGTTGCTCTCATTCAGCGCCGTGGACAAAGAACAGTTTCTTCCCTTCTCTGCTGGTTTTTATACCCTCTCAGCCCATAGTTGTGTGTGGGAGAGGTTTACGTGACTTCTGGAACATTCCGATGAGTCTGTGGAAAGCCCCAACCTTTCCCAACCATAATCTCTTTCGTGACTCATTGCAGCAACTCTGTTTGGTACTTCCCTTTTTCCACTGGCCATCTGGTCCTTGAGTTCCTTTTTTGAGCCTCCCCAGCACCCCCGCCTAATTGCAACACAGTCTGAGAACAAGAACCTGCCTTCATTTCTCACGATCTCAAATCTTCAGTCATAACATTTCTTTAATTCATTATAAAACATAATTCTGTATTTATAAAACATAAACAATTTGTCATTGTATCAACTTATAACTCTTGGTATGATTCTTCATTATCTATCTGTTCTGTAACTCAAGCTGTTACTGTCTCTAATCATCATACATCACTTCAATAATCATCACACAACCATCAAATTGTTACTGTTATTCAGGTCACAAACACAGAATACACATTTCAAATGTACATTACAGATTATTCCAACCATTACATATGTATGTATTTTCATTCATCTTTTAATCATCATTAAATCAATATGCAAGATTACTGTTATTTCCCAGGCCTTTATGCTCCGTTTTCTGCGTGTACCTGGAAAGATCTCACCACCTTATGCCAGTTTTCACGACAATATATAACTGGACACCGCTTTCGGATCATCACTGACCACAAACCTCTTCTTAGTCTGAGGAAAATGGCTTTGGACTGTGACCCAACTGGACGTAGAGCCAGGTGGGCCCTTGAAATAGATCCATATGACTGGGTTGTTGAACACAGACAAGGACACAAACATGCACAAACATGCAAATGCTGATTCAATGTCACGCCGACCATCTCCTGCAGTTGACTGCTCTACTGTTTCAAATCCCTCAAACTCTCCTCTTGTTCCAACAGTGACTGCAAATTCTGTGGATTTTACTGCATTGGTCCACCAGGTGGCTCAAGATCACCCTATTGACCTCTCTTTCCTGAACAGAGACACTGACTATCTTAGACAGGCCCAGAACAACGATCCTGTGTTAAAAACTGTTCTGGAATGGGTTCTTACAAATAACAGGCCTCCCTTTGCAAAGATAAAGAAGTGCTCTGCAGAGCATAGACACTTTTGGAGGGAGTTTCCAAACTAATTATTAGTGACTCTCTTCTCTGTCGGCAGGTTCGGCATCCCCCTGGCGATCCTGTTGTGCAGATTGTTGTTCCAAGTGGTCTGCAAAAAGAAGTGTTCAGGGCACTACGTGGTCATTCTCTTGCTGGACATTTTGATGCAGTAAAGACTTTACAGTGTGCTCAAGCTAGGTGCTACTGGCCTTACATGTGTCGGGATATAACTGAGTGGTGTTTAGAATGTGTGATGTGCGAAGCACGGCGGCCGCCAACGCCCCATCAGCAGACCCCTTTGAAAAAATAGCGATGGAGTTCACTGAATTGCCCCTCACTACTTATGGAATCAGATACATGCTTGTTGTAATGGACTATTTCACAAAGTACATTAACCTGTATGCACTTCCTGATCAGAAAGCCGTTACTGTAGCCAAGTGTTTGTTTGAGGACTACATTTGTCGCCATGGTGTTCCCCACAGCCTACACACTGACCAAGGATGCCAGTTTGACTCAGACCTTATTAAATGTCTGTGTTTGAGTATGGGTGTACACAAAACAAGGACATCTCCATATCATTCAATGTCAAATGGAATTGTGGAATGGGCTAACAGATCAATAAAAGACCAGTTAGCCAAGTACCTTTACTCAAAAGGGGGTGAGTGGGATGAACACATGAAACAGGTTGAGTTTGCATACAACACTTGTGTACACTCCACTACAAATTTCACTCCATTCTTTTTGGTTCATGGTAGGGAGGCTTGTTTACCCGCTGATCTTTTCCTTAGTGCTTCCACTAACAATGAGCAAACACCTACATGTGCATCTAATGAGTATGCTACTAGTCTCCTAAACAAACTGTGTTCTGCTTTTGACACTGCAGCTGCTAATATGGCTGCTACAGCCATACAACAGAAGCACTATTATGACAGGCAAGTGAGACATGAAGCTTATGATCCTGGGGATCTAGTGTGGGTTGACATGCCCTCGTTATCTAGACATAAGTTGGCTCCTAGATAGACTGGTCCTTTCAAAGTTTTAAAACGGCTGGATTTTGAGGCAGATATGGGTGTTGACTATGAGGTGTTAGATCAACTTGACCCCAGAGCTAAACCCAAAGTTGTTCACTACAACCATCTGAAGCCATATAGGTCCCCTGTACCCAGGTCATCTGTGACAGATGCTCCACCATGTACTGGGACCCCCACTCTAACCGCCCTCGCAGGCTCTAGGCCTTGGACATTTGAGTATAGTAGTATGGCAACACCTGACATGGCACATGTTATTCAATCTAGAGGCCAAAGTGAGGGCAATATTCCAACTGTAGTAGCAGGCCCACCAGACAGTGCAGTTCCAACCCCAGTGAAGCAACAAACTAGGTACGGACGTCCCATTCGTCCTCCAGACAGGTATAGCCCTGACTTCTGAAGAGTTATTTTACTTTATTGTTTTCCCCCTTCTTCACTGTTAAGTTATGACTTTTGGTTACTCTGATGCCCTGTTCAGAATGGTTTTTGAAGTTGCATTGTAATTTATTTATTTATTTTTCTCTTCCTTGTTTCCTGTATTAACAGTTCATTCCTGTAAAAGTATAATTCTATAATTCTAGTTTATGAAAATGGCTGTTGTCTTGTACTAAATCACCCCATTTTATTTGCTATGTTTTGAAGCGGGGACGCTTCTTTTGTTGTAAGGGGGAAGTAGTGTAAGCGTGAAAATTGGAGTTATGAAATGTAAAATGTTTTATTGTGAAAGGCTCCCTGGATGGGGGAGAGAGCGCAAACGTTCGATGACGACAGAACACCGGTCAGCTGAGTTCGAGAACAGCTGACGGGGTAGTGAAAAAAAAATTAATGTGCGACACTGAGAAAGAGCTCAATTATTTTCTGTGGATTATTCTTCAAAGGAGAATCACAGTAGCTGGACACCCACGAGTCTCACACTATGTCCATTTTAGTTTCTTTCCTGTTGCTAGATTTATTTTATCATTTATTGACGCTCACCATCAGTAATCTTCACTCATCACCTGCTGCGCCTCCTAATTGTCATGTGTTTCACATCATGTGTTGATTTTTTCACTGTTCTGCGTCAGATTCTCTGTTTTTATGCCATAATTCACATCTAGTTCGTCGCTCCGTTTTATGTCCCGCTTCTCCTGTTTCAGAGTTTTGCGCAATGTGCGCGTCGTTTTTTATTTTTTTATTTTTTTTAACCCACTAAGGTGCAGGGCGGTCGGGAAGCGTATCGATGGGAAAAGGCAGACTGACATAAACCTTTTAAAACAACGGAAACAATTTCGGTATTCTGATTATTGAAATTTAAAAGTGCTGTGTTGTTCTATCACCCCCGTTTCATACCGGACCACTTTCAGCTCCAATGTTAACGCTATAAAATGAACGCTCTCTATTGTGGTATCACCATGGAGGGATTTCTTTATTTAAATGGGTTCATTTTTCAGAGGGATACAAAGTGAGGGTATCGTGATTTTAGTAATTGCATGTTTATAAGAGCGATTTTCTGTTGTCCTTCCATGGAAGCGGGCAGCTTTCAAACGGAAATAAAACACTTTTTAATATAAGTTGCTGCTTTGACATGATCACAGAACTGCCAAAACATATGTACAAAAATACCAGACAAAGTGAATCACAGCAACGTCATCAGCCGGTGTAACGCTGAACTGATGCAGTGAAGCTACTAGTAGCAGGAGAACGGAGCTGTGCCAAGAAGCTACAAACACTGAGTAGAAGAAGAAGAAGAGCTGCCATCGATACCATTGCAGCCAAGCATGATTTAATGTTACACAATACAATTTTAACAAGTTGCTCAAAGTCTAAACTGGTATTGTTGTGACTGAACAATACCATTTCAAGGTAAAGTTTACCTTCGACCAAACGCCCCCCCAAAGGAATCCTGGTACCCCCCTTTTGTAAAAATTTCCGCCAGCGCCCCCTGCCGTCCTCTGAACGCCCCCCGGGGTCGGTACCGCCCACGTTGAGAACCGCTAACTTAGAGGCTTTATCAGCTATATTCACTGGAAATATTGATTAAATAAACCTGCTTTTACTAAGTATATTATGCAGAATTAAAATAACAAGAAACAGATCATTCTTTGTTAGCAGCGGAGAAAAGTCTGAAAAGTTGCACAAAGTTGGGTCTGTTTTTTTTGTTTTTATTCCCAAACACCAGGTGATACTGATGATGATTTTTGTATTTATTTTTCTTTTTTTAATACCTTAAATACAGAGCAATAAAAGTGACACTAAAAGAATATGTTGCAGCTTCAGCTTCACACGCTAACTCATATTGTCATACATTCAGCAAACTACCAGATCGAAACTGTTGTGTAATGGGTCTGCTGGTGTTGCTGCCTAGGTGATCCCGAAGCACCACGATACGGGTCACAGCAACAAAGATGTAACCCTGTCCATGTGAGATGACACCTCACTGCTTCCGAAGTCTCTGTGTTGTGTTTTCTTTAAGGGTTTTTGTCGGAAAGAAACTTGAGCCAAGAATCAGACACACACAGCGGTTGAGATCATGGTTCAGACCGTTTATTCGGACCACTCCTCAGCACATCGGCTTCGCTTCACTGCATGTCAACATAAGTCTCATTAACACAGTTATTTTTTTTTGTTTGTTTTCAAATACAGCATATATTAAAAAAAAGAAAAAAACGATACAAACCTAACTACTCTGACATTAAATGTGACATTTGGCTACAGTGAGGAGCTGGCGGTCAGTATTGGTTGATTCAGAATTCACTACAAACACTGACTGTTATACTGCCAGCGCACAGTAACAGAAGCCAAAGTATGGACACATTACACCAACTTACATAACCCAAAGAACAAATGTAACATCTTGGTGGCCTCCGCTGATTTAAGCCACTGCCCTACATGTATTTTACAAAAATATGTTTTTCCATATGTTCCATACATTTTTGTCACTGTGTCATGACATTTAAGTATGAAAAAGTATGAAAGAAAACATCAAGTTCCCCCACCTCCTCCCTGAACTACTATTTCCCTCTGCAAAAATGCACTGCTTTGAGTCAAAAGCAACCAGTCAGAGCAAGGAGGAGGGTGTTAGCACTGTCAATCATCCACGTTGCTCAATGCGCTAATGGTGAAGAAACAACTCACCATTGCAGGAAAACAGTTTATCCACCATCATTAGAGACCGTGCTAACTGGTCTTAGTATTCATGGCAGGCTATGTTATGGTGAACCAGGAGCAGAGAGAAAGGGGGAGTGTGTGTACAGCTTCCATATGTGAGTCTTTGCTTTACTGTTTTTCAGTCTGATATTATGGACGTAAACCAGATCTTTAAGGACTTGGCAGTTATGATTCATGACCAGGGAGAGATGATTGGTGAGTAACACCGGCAGTCATTCTGTTAATATTCCTCTCTCCTCTAATTTTTTGATGTTGAGTTCAGTTTTACAGTTTTCAATAACCTTTTTGACTTTGGATTGTGGTGGTTGCCCACTGGGATGTCCACTTCTGAAATAGAACACAATCCTTTAAATTAGTTATGCTAAATTAGTGACAGACAACAGTTGTTTTGATTTTAATTGCTTGCTAAATTGTTACGATTTTTAGAGGAAGACTTTAGTGAATTTTGTATAGCAGGCAGTTTATAATAACAACTATAAAAATAATTCAGAACATTAACATGGGATATAGAGAAGTAAAAATTGGTTTTAAAAAATATTCATGTGTATTGTCCTAAAGTATTTTTTTTAATTGTCAGTGTACATTATGTTATTGTTTTGTTAAAGTGGGGAGTTCAGAAAATGAGCATGTTTGAGAAATTAAACTTATTTCTGATGTGATATCCTTCCTATGCCTTTTGCAGACAGTATTGAAGCTAATGTGGAAAATGCTGAAGTTCACGTAGAAAGAGGAGCAGAACAGCTCCAGAGAGCCGCGTACTACCAGGTGAGACAGTTTTAGCTTTTCTTTTTGCCACTCTTTTGTAAAGTCCCAGCCAATAATCAACTCTCTCTGTTCTCTCTGTCATAGCAAAAATCCAGGAAGAAGATGTGTATTCTTGCCATAGTGTGTTCCATTATGCTCATCATTCTTATTGTTATTATTTATGTAGCTTCCAAGTAAGCTGATTTCATTCAAGCAGTGTTTCAGTACTCTATTTGGCACTGCAAAACCCCTTCCATCCTGACTTCACTGACAACCATTCACTTGGCATTATCAGAGCAAGAAAATATGTTCACTGTAAAAATATCTTCAAAGCTCATCAATATGGAGGGCTCACCAATTTAAAAATGTAGTCATCTTGATCATTAAATCTGCTGATTTGTAAAGTAGATGATGAACCTACTTTAACGTTGTTGGGGAGGCTGTGGGGGACTAGAGTAATGTTTGAGAGCAATCCGCTATATGAAATTCCTTCATTTCCCCTAATTATCTTACTTTATTGCGCTAACACTAGCTGCTGTGTATTTCAGATGTACAAACATTGTAAGGAATAACTGAATTGTCAATATTTTTTTTTATTTTATTTTATGTGTTCTGTTCTGTTTATTTGTTGTTCCTTTTTGTAAGTTGATGTTGTGGCATCTTCTGACGTAGATGAGAGCAGCCGGTCCCATCTTGCTTTGACTCATTAGCCTCAGAGGGACACAGTAGTATTGGTTGTGAGGTGGTGTATGCTGAAAATGCTAAACACAATTTTAGCATGAATATTCCGTTCAGAATATGAAGGTCGATGTAAACTCTGAAATGGAAGATTACTCTTTATATGACATATTTTAAGATGATTTCTATACTCCTAACAGAAAGCATAATAAATATCTTAAGCACGAGTATGATCGATGGTTGACTCTTCAATAAATAAATGTTAATTTTATCCTTCATGGATAATTCTCAGATATTAAGAATATTATTTTATCTTGTAATGCAAGTTCAAATAAGATTCGATCTGACAGTAGTGTATGTATTCATTACAGATTTTATTTAATTATTTTAACTACAGGTAACACTTACATATGGAGAGAAAGTAGTCACAAAATACCTGTGGGTATAATGTACTGGATTTGTAATCTGTGTCAGCATCTGTGTGTAACTTTGGATAGTTGTATCTGTGAAACATGATTTGTAAACTGTAACAAAACATGTTCATAACTCCTGGTACAATATGTGGTCAAATGCACACACAAATATTAAGAAATTATGAATACAAAATGAAAGTGCACAAACACAATTACAATTCCCACATACATTCAATTTCAACACAGATTTTTTTAACTTCAGTCTCAAGTTTAATAATTACGAATTCAAACCTTCTCCTACACCTACAAATTGTTAAAAAAAGTACATAGGGTTGCCTGATACACATAGACAAAACTGCATTTACACACACATCAGGTTACCAGTGCACAAGGGTTTTTGAGATTCATTTCATGCTTCCAGGGAGCCTCACATTCATGTGCAAGTGGTGCATTTAAATGCTGGTGGAAAGCTGGGTCATCTGAATTTTGTTTGGAATGTATTTGTTTTATCCTCTGAACGTTTGCCACTGTACTTGTACCAAAGTGGCAAAGATGTTATTTCTGTGAAACATAGAATACCTCAGCACTCCTTTTAAATACTCCAAAATAGTTTTTAGACATATTGTTCATTTTTGAGTCATGAAGATGTGATTACATGTTTTAAAAAAATGACCACTATTTGGTGGATTGGTTGATTGGCTGGAAAAAACAGGCAGTCAAACCAAGAGGAAAGTCCTGGTGCTCTGCTCTTAGAAGTAAGTAGAAGTTAAACTTGCTGCCTTTGCTTTCTGATTATGACATCTAGCAATTTTAAATAATTCCATATTACATTTTATATGTTTGGTAGTTTGATACTCTGTCCTCATTTTCCTGTGAGCGAGAGCTAATGTCCATTTGAGCTATGCTACTTCAGCTGTTGGTAGCCACGTCCTGGTATTTTTTAGTGTCACATTTCAGCGCAGTTTAAGAGAGCATCTTCAATCCATGAAAATTGTCTGTTGTGGTTCTTACAGTATCTGCCTAACAAGTTCCAGTCAAATTCCTAAGTCACGTTGCTGATTGATAATATTTGTGTAGTGTGAAATATTCTGATATGCCTTTTACCTTGTTATATTCTCTTAGTGAATATAATTACGTGAAATAAATTGCCTTTCAATTCTAATTTGTTGAATTTGTATGTGTATAAATAACCTCTTATATTTACTTCTACACAGAATAGAGCCTCCACGTTTGGTTTGGGATCATGTTATTTTCATACTGGAGGAGCAGGACCTTTCAGATCTCAGCAACTCTCTCATCCGATGGAGCTGCTGCAAGAACATACTGACCCCTTTAACAGGGGTCCTCAAATCCAGGAATCGATATCTGATGTCCTGCAACATTTAGATATGCCTTGGTCCAACACACTTGAATCAAAAATGATTTGACTCAGGTGTGTTAAAAGAGAGACGTCTAAAATTTGGAGGACATGGACCCTCCTGAACTGGAGTTGTACAACTTTCAGTCAGTTGCAATCACAATTACTTGCATACAGTGCAGTATGTGTAAACAGGACTTGTGGTGAGGTAGATACGGAGTTTGCATGGTGTGTTTACTTTAAAACCGTATTGATGACCATTTGTTGAAAGTCAATCACAAACATATACCCATAGTGGTCAAAATAGTTTGACCACTATAGACATAGTGGTCAAACTATTTTTATGGCAGAAAAAAAGTTTATCACAAATATATTAACAGAGGCATCGTTTGGTTTATACTTTAGAAAGAAGATGACAAAAATGTTTTCTGAATTAACTTTACACCTCACTGCTCAGAATTAGAATTAGAATAACTACAAACTTAGAATCCAGAAATACTTAACAGGAACAGTCACTACTTAATTACTTTTATATTACTACTTTTTAGAAACTAACTACTCACTTTACACCAGAAAAGGATTTAGATTAGTCATTTTGCTTTTTCTTTCCTTTGGTTTGTTATTTTGTTTGTATTTCCTTTTAACTCATATTAAACACTTTGAATTGCCTTGTAGCTGAAAATGTGATATATATATAAAATTACCTTACACCTTACCTTACTGCTCACGAAGGACATATTTAAGATTACCCCTAATCTTTGAGCCTATTTAATAAAATAGGCTCAAAGATTTACATGGATGGTTGCACAGCCACCTGAAGTTAACAATTAAATGTCTTAAAAATGACATGAATGTTCAGACATTAACTAATCAATTAACAACAGAAACGACCGTAAAGTTGTGTATTGAAAGAAGACCAAGGCTGGTAGACACACCATAATGTCTACCAGAACGTTAACCATCAACTACTGTAGTGGCTTGGAAGGCAGACGCCGTGGTCCGGTGAACTGCACAATTGTAAATTTGAGGTCGGTGTGGAACCTCCCAGGATCTTAGCTGTTGCAAGTTGTCTGAAGATGTAAGGAAAAGGATAAATAGACTTTAGTGTTAGAAAATATGTTTATTTTCCTGTACAACTGATGCACTGACAAACCTGACTTTGAAGGAAAATTACTGAACCTGAAAATTGCTTGTATCTTTACAGTGTAGATATAGACATTTTTACTTTTATGTCAATCAAATGTGTATGCATTAAATATTTTGCTGTCAAGGCTATTTATTTTTTCCAGTGGTGCTTAAAAAATTGACAATGCAAAAAAATTGACAATGCAAAAAATGTCTTGTCCTGTGAAAATATATATCTGAATATATTTTACCATCTAAATTAATCAACTTACAATAAAGACAAATACGAATACCAGATTTGTCCTGGTTTGCAGATGAAGTACACATTTGCTCAAGGGGGCCTATTAAAATGGGTCTTTGTGCATTTCACACAGATCCAGACACAAATACAGTTGCATCTGAAGATTCTGGGGACCTTGTGAACATTAGTCCAAGTCATTATTTATACTGAGAACATAAATAAGGAAAATACCTTTCAGTTTGTTCTGGTGAATAAGGTCTAGCAGTTGCAGATGATGTTCCTGGCTGGTCCAGGAACATCAAAATATGGCTTTAGTGACGGTGACCAACATCCAGCTATATTACCTGATCAAAGGTAATATCACTGTAAATATCTGATCAAGGATTAATTGGTAAATTA